>NW_016160798.1:12371-28935 GCF_001687245.7 Rhagoletis zephyria | reverse complement strand
TGTAATGAGAAAGTTCACGCTACAGAAAAAGGTAATTGTGGTGTTTTATCTAAGTTGTATACCGGTAGCGCCCAATAAATCTCGATCAATTATTCTTTCGGTAGGAAAAAATGAAAATGTTTCACATTGATTTGATCCGTTTTAGTGAGTTAAAAAAGGGGAACAGATTTGTATGAGATTTCTTTTCGTATAAATATGCTCTAATTATCGAGAAGTACGCCTTCCTCTTTTGCAAATATATCCTATCAGAAGTATATAAAATGTGGATATCTTTAAAACAGGAGCAGCTAGGATTTCAATTTAAGCGGATTCTTAACCTTAAGATATCAACAAATACAACCCAGCTTTCAGATTTTGTCGACATTTTTATGCAACCTATCTTCGCTTCCTGCCCACCGTGTGTGGCATGTCTTTCGGTTTTAATTCTCAAATGGCTTGGTAGTTTACGAATCGTTATATGCCTGTGCAGTGTCGTAGCAAGGGGGGAACAACCACTATTCTTCACGTCTGATTTAATAACAATATCTACCATTTTATCCTTCTAATTTAGCATATCTGTTTTTTAGAACAATAACAAATACCTTTTTATATTACTAGTAGGGCTGTGCGATTAATTGATTATTCAAAATTTTAATTAATCATAATGTAAATAACTCAATTATTCGATTAATTGGAAATTATGATTACTCAAAAGTTCAGTTACTCGAGTAATCAAGATTTTGATTAACCAAAAACAAAAATATTTGAGTAATTTGCTTTATGATTAATCAACATTATGAATAAAATGAGTAATCAACATTTCAAAGTACTCTTTACATACATACATATAAAGCAGTTGAAGTTCCTTGCTACTTTGAAAAAACGTTTCTGTTTTCAAAAATTAAAATTAAATACATACATACATACATACATATTTCTTTCATATACAGAATATAAAAAAGAAAATAAGCATTTTCCAAAGCAAACTCTTTTAACGAGCAAAATTAATTTTTTTGAGTAATCATATTTCAAGTAACTCGATTAATCATCGTTTTGAGTAATCAAAATCTCGATTACTCGAGTAATTGAATAACTGAATAACTGATTAACCAACTTGCTCGAGTAATCGAATAATCGCACAGCCCTAATTACTAGGAGTGTCTGTTACTCTCGAAATTCGTAAATTTTTTTTTGGATTTTTTACGACCCTGGGAGAGGTTTTCTAACTTAGCACGTCATTTAACTTATACGGTATACAATTAATTACCGCAAAAGCTGTGTCTTTGAAACTAAAACGCGACTAAAATTTTTTATAGCTTCGAAGGTTTTTGGAGGACTTGGAATTGACCCAATACATTTCAGTTTGTCGATAAATTCCAATAATTTGATACATATCGATAATTAAATGAATTTCAAAAACACTAAGATCCGATAATCGAGTCCGAAAATTCGACAACTTGACTAATTTCGATAACTTTCGATAACTGTGCAATTCGGGGGCTCGGAAACTTTCGATAAGTCAAAAATATATATATATATCTCGATATAAACCGATAACTCCATAAACTTTTGATACCTTTAGAAATTTCGATAACTCGGTTAATTTTGATAGCCTCATACTTTTCGAAAGCTATCGGCAAATTCGATAGCTCGTTCTACTTTGGTAAGGCGAAAAAATGCGGTTAAGCAGTGATAACTCGATAAATTTATATAACCTTGAAATTTTGATTAATCGATATATTTTGTAAATTCCAAAAACGCCGATTCGATAAATCGACAAATTTCAGTAAAACAATAAATACCGATAACTCAATAAGTTTTAAGGAACTCTTTCGTTAACTTGACGAATTTCGAGAACTCCATAAAATTTTATAGCTCGATAACTATGCCAGCAACAGAGCCTACGCTTATTAGGTGGGTCGCTGTTGACAGACATTACTTGGAAGTTATTTACTTTAGATGATCAATATGGTAATCACTGCTAAATATTGCCAGCACACTTAGTTGGTAATAAGTACTTACTTAGGCTGACTGGAAATACGGGCCTTTTAAACGAACAAACGGAACGTTTGTGGCCTTCGCGATTTTGCTATCCGCTGTCAGCTGCATATGACTGCAGTTGGTTGGTCTAACTGACCCAAATTTAGATAGGAGCGACTATATTTTCTTAATAAAATTTACACAGGCAATCTGCCAACCTCGAAATTTAAACTGCTGCCCTGTATCGAGTGTCAATACTTGTAAAATTTGAATTGCAAATTTTCGGTAAGGAATAAGCTAGTGAAGCGAGAAATATACTAGAACATCTTTGCAACAAATATTTATTTTATATTCAGATACCAGTTTACTTTAGTATCGATCGTTTACTTGGAGAGGCCGGACGTATTGCATATTTTGTTTAACGTTGTGTGTGGATAAAATTACTTTACGAATGTAAATAACAAACTACACGCAAATGTACAATTATTTATAGTTCATATTTTTTTAGTTTTATTGCCTGAAAAGTAAAAAAATATGTTTTTGTTATTTTAGTAAACTAAATATTATTTTTATTTTTATTGGCCTAATTAAATAAATTAGCAATTAAAAACCAATATTTTTTGTTATACCTTATTTATTTATGCATTTTTCCCCTATTTTGTATGTGGGTACACGGGTACCGCAGTTGAACTATTCGTATACATTTTTTCAATTTCAAAATTTCCTGGTTGAAAAGAGTTATAAATATTTCTCCGTTTAAAATCTGTCAAATCGTGGGGATCCAGGAGAATTTAAAAAATTGTTCCAAGAAAAAAGGTTATGTGATACAATATGTGTCGATGGGTACCCGGGTACCCGGTGGGGCACAAAAGGGTTAAGTTAACGCTGAAATTTCTATAAGAAAATATTATTTAAATTTTTTTCTAAACAAACAAACCAAAAAAAATTACTAGCCGAGTGGCAATTGAGGCGAATTTATATTTTTTGATTATACCTTTTTTCGTACTTTTTTGCTTTATTTTATTCGATCAGGTTATACGTTTTTAAGGTTTTCCAGAATATCTTTTTTCTGAGCCTACTCAGCGTTAGTACACAAAACTTATTCCGTATATTTTTTTACTTCCACAAACTCGTACACCGTGGCGCATATAAAAGCTACTAAGTATTTTTCCACATTTTGCCACATTGCTCATATTCCGCTCTTTTTTATTTTATTACATATTTTTTCTAAATGACTTGCACCGCAATAAATTATTATCCTTGTACGTCACGAGAGTCAATGCATGATATTATGTTAGTAATAAACCTGCACTTGAGTGCACTTAAAAGAATTAACGAAGAAATAGTGCGATGTCAATTACGCGAAAAGGCAAATAAAAACAAATTAAAAATATAAAAATTATACAAAATGTTTACGTCGTGCTCATCGCGCCGCAACTTGCATAGCAAATAACTGACTAATACATACATACCTATGTACGTGTAAACAAGTGTTAATAGCGCAGATTATGGCCAACAACCGGCGAAAGATGTCAATTTTATCAACACCTGTCATTAGCCATTAGCCGTCATCAAGTAGCCGCCCCGCTACCACCTTGTACTTCTTCCAGCCAAGTAGGTACCAACCAAGTGACAAGAGTGAGCTGCCATCATTCTTATTTGCTAGCCGCCATTCTTAGTACTATCGTAGTTGGCGTTGACGTTAGCGTGATGGATAGCTTAAGTAATTGCTTAATTTATGTTGTGAACGCGTGACAGGGCCACTTAGACTAGCCGTTATATCCACCGCAGACATACATCAAAATTACGCGCTCACACCATAGCTAAAAACGGTAGAGCAACAAAAATATGTAGCAGCAATGGCGATGGCAACAGAAACAGCGGTGGGCAAAACCAACCAAGCTGCGTGGATTATTTCCTGCCTGCTTGACTGCCTTGAGAAGGCGTTAAGTGTTTAACTACGACACGTCAGTGTTGGGCTGCTTTTTCCACTAGCTGCTTGAAGTAATTCTCCACTTTTTAGTGTTTGGGGGGAGGGGGGTGAATTGTTTATGCTGTTGACAGCTCTTGTTTTTTTATCTGCCCGCAAATGTGTAATCATGTTGAACATTTAATTGCTTGACTTTGTTTTAATCACACTTCGCTTGTTAGGTAAATATGAGTGCGTTGCCAATGACGAGGGGGATCGTGCTCAGAGAAGGCGATGAGGAGGTTAGTATACTACCTACTCTCAGGCAGGCTGTTTCAATAAGAACTTGTCTTTATACTCCGGTTCGGAAGATTTTGAAATATAGCTGCTTTCTGCAGGTATGTATGTATGAGTAGGTGAGCTTATAAGGCAAAAGGAGCCAAATACAGAAAGCGATTGCCGTATGCATATCGATGTGTGTTTAAAGCTAAATTAAATTTGTTATGTGTCACAATTTTTTCGTATAAATTTCCCCGGCCTTAAAGAAGCTGAATAAGAAGGCCTTGTTACTCTGGCTTTTCCCTAGAAAAAAAGTAGTAAAGCATCGAGCACGCAAGGCTTATCAATTTAAAGGACCAAAGAGTAGATTTTTGCATAACTTTTTTCTTATTTTGCCGATTGTGTGCTTAACCTTGGTACTACAGAAAATTTATATTTGAGTTGGCAGCTTACGTGGTTTCATGCCGCTTGGGAATAATGAGTTAGTACCTGTTAATAAAGTGATTAAAGCAAGTAGCTACTTAAGGGTTTTGTGGCATGTCGAACACTAAAAATAATGGAATGCAATGGAGTATAATTATACGAGAGTACATCGGCTGCTATTCTTTGCTTGTGATATAGGCTGTCAAGTTGCAATTGAAGTTATTTAGCTATTATGGCAGTGTTATTACAGTGCGAGCCTTAATTTACGAAAAAATACGAACACTTTTCAAAACGTTTCACAATCAGTTGCGGGAACGCCTTGCATGACAGTTCGTGATGTTAGAAGAAAATACTGTCCGGTATTAACTTTTTGAGATTACCTGGACTAACGGGGTTCTGCCGCTAAAGCGCATAGAATTGTTTTTATCCTTCAGACAAATGAGACAGTCGCTGTCAACCAAGAAAACTGACCGGTTACAAAATCGACAAGTAACCTTAATTTCTAGAGTTGAGACAACAGTTAGTTTTAAGTTTCTAATGGCAAAAAGAGTAACATCTACAAAGAACGTATATATATTTACAATGATTCTAAAGTTAATCCAACTTCCCTAAGAAGACTACCCTAAATTAGAAACTATCTCTCACTCTTTCAACCAGAGTCTTAAAATTTGTAAATAACATTTTTTTCTTTCATACAAGCGGTCAGCAGTAGTACTCAAGTAATTTAGTATTTATGGCTTTATTATCAAGTGCAAGAGTAAATATTTTGATCCCTTCCACATTGCTGCTTATCTAAATTTTTTTTATGTGGTGTGTAACTCGACTGAGCGTATTCTTTATGTCTTACCTTTAAGGCTAGTACTACAGCACATTAAACACTTGTTTCTCTTGTCTACTTCTTAAAGCTGCTACTCATAAATTTTTACTACCATTTCTATCACTTGTAATATTGGTAGCGCTGCATGCACCCGTGTGGATAATAAAATCTGCTATCATTTAATGTTGTCATAAAAATCACATAAATTATCTTGTCGCCGCGTTTATTTCCTTTTCGATATACTTTTGCGTATATAGTACACATCCGCAAAAAAAAGAATACAAACAAACCAATACTTCAATACATCAAAGTTGCACATAAAAAATAAGGAATGTACTATAAATATGAATACATATGTATATAACTTTATGTACTCCTAGGTGAATATTATAGCAAATTTAGTGAGTGTCACATTTTCTGCACTACAAGATGTCTTCTGCCTTAACGCTTATACACAAGTAGCTACTTTAGTTTCCTCAGCGTGCTTTTTTGTTCCTTTTTTTGAATTTTATCTTTGCTCATTTTTTCAGTTTTTTGTATGTATTCTTTTCGTTTTCTAGTATAGCAAATGAATTTCAAGTACTTGGAATTATGTAGCACATGCCATCATTGTCACATAGTGATTTGGGCGTTTTTTTGGGTAGCGCGTTACTTAACGAAATTTCCAAACACATTGTGGTTACTCATTTTTTTGTTGGATATATTTTTGCTAATAAAATGCTTAATATCACTATCTCCTATAGACGATGTAGCCGTATGTAGACGAAAACATATTTATTTACTTATGTAGGTATGTATTACGTATATACGCTGCTCCAGAATTGTCTTCGCTCCCGGCTCTATGCGTTTCCTATATTACGGTGTAGACACTTATCGTACACACAATTTTTTTAATACTTAATTCATTGAAAACAGATTATTTTTATACTGATGAGTTGACCAGGAGTTTTTTAGGCCTGAAGTTGTTTGGTCTGGTATGGCTTTAAACCAAAAATGGTATGAACCAGTTTCAAGTCAGCGCAGGGCCTCAAAGCATTTACGCATAGAAGTCAAAATTCATACAACTTTCTTTCGGGTTGGTATCGAAATTCTGCCAGTACAAAATTCGGAACACGAAATTCTGCTTAAAAAAATTCTGGTTTTCAAAATTCTGCTTTTTGAAAATTCTGCTTTTAGAAAATTCTGCTTTTGACAATTCTGCTTTTCAAAATACAAGTAATGACATGTCCTCTTTAACATTGTTTACATTATATTTTAATACAGAATTTTGTTTACATAATTTTTTTTTGACAAAAACAAAAAACTCGCGAACATGAATAAAAACTTTTTGTACGTTCACGCGGTCATACTTTTCACCACGTCACACATGTTTGCATACAAGAATGATCGTGTAAACCCCGCTAATGGCTCTTACCATAGTGGTGAAATTACTATTATTATTTCACCACTTCCTACTAGAACGGTTCTTAAAAGCTTCATTTACTTTTTGTTTTGTGCTCTATTTTCGTCGTAAAGCGTGGTTTATTATATTCGTAAGCATGTCTCAAATAATTATTTTAAAATCCAATAAAAACAGAGACATGTTAAGTGTTAATGGTTATTCCTATTATTTAGAGAAAATAACTAAAAAGGGTTCACATAATTGGTCTTGTTCCAAAAGAATAGTGTGTCATTGTAAGTCGCGGCTGGTTACAATAATAAAAGACAACATGCATTGCATAACAAAAAAATCCGGCGAACATTCGCATAGCCCGGAGGCAGTAGAAAAATGTGTTCGCGATGCTAATTTTAGGCTGAGAGAAATGGCTAAAAACAGTTGCCTTCCACCTAGCCAGATTATAAGAGAATCCGTTGTACTAACGCCAAGCAACAGCCGCGATTCTTTGCCTTCCAAGCTTGCTCAAAGAAATAAAATAATGCGGACAAGGAATAAAATGGTGAAAATGAAAGAACCAAATACGTTAGATGAGATTGACATGCCACTGAATTTATATGTCCTTGAAGGCGAACTTTTTGTTTTGTCAGAAAAGTGGGTAGATAACGATTTTTTTATAATTTTTGGCACAAAATCTTCATTGCAACTGCTAAGCACCAGCAACTGCTGGGCTGTTGATGGTACTTTTCATGTCGTGCCTCCCGTTATGAGGCAACTTTTTTCCATACATGGCAGAATACATGGCGAAATCGTACCTCTCGTTTTTTGCTTAATGAGCAAGAAAACGTTGAAGTCGTATAGAGCCGTTTTTCACGAGTTGTTGGCGATTGCATCTAGCTTTGAATTAAATCTAAGCCCTTCACGTATAGTTTGCGATTTCGAAATGGGTATCATATCGGCGATTAAAGAAAGTTTTCCAAATACTGATTTACGCGGCTGTTTGTTCCATTTTGGACAAATCATATGGAGAAAAATTCAGAAAGAGAAGTAACTTAAACCCCCTTTCATATTTGATTTTTTTGTAATACTAATAGAATGTTGTTTATGTATAGATTGGTTCGGAAGTATGGCAATTCAGAAGATTTCGCTCTGCAAATTCGCATGATCAAAAGTTTAGCTTTCGTACCGCCAAGCGAAGTACCGAATTATTTCGAAACTTTATTTAATTACTCCCAAGATGAAGACGTCAAAAGTATTTTGATTTGGTTTGACAAAAATTACATTGCTGGAAATAATGATAACCCAAAATATTCTCCTGAGTTTTGGTCAGTATATGACAACAATGCATCGGAAACAGAAACCTTTCCTAGAACACAAAATAGTGTCGAAGCGTGGCATCGCCGGCTAAAAGTAGTTGTTGGTAGAAGCAAATCAAAGTTTTATAATCTTGTATTGAATTTACAGAAAGAACTTATTTTTGCGAAAACCCAAATTTACAGAAAGGAAAATGGAGAAAGAATAAGAAAGAAAAAACAAGTGATAAAAAAAAATAAACAGCTTAGAAGAACTATTAAAAAAAGAAGTGACTTAAGCCACACAGCTTTTTTAAAGAGAATTGCAAAAAATATTATAATTTACTAAAACAAAATATTGTTAACATATATTGAAAATAAAAAGTTAAATGGAGGTTTAAGCCACAGATGCGAATATGGTAAATTTTTTCACATTTTCTCTACCACAAAAGCAGAATTTTGAAAGACGAAAGTGCGAAAAGTAGAATTTTGGGAGACAGAATTTCAAAAAGCAGAATTTTGAAAAAGAAGAATTAAAAAAAGCAGAATTAAAAAAAAACAGCATTTTGTTCGAGTAGAATTTTTTTACATAATGCAGAATTTTGCTACGCAGCATATTGTAATGCAGCGTAATGAGACGCTCCCCTTTCTTTCATTTTCATGCATTGCTATGTAAGTGCTGCCATTTTTCCGTCATGCACGCATGAGAAGCTCTTTTTCATGGCACTCGGCGGTTTGCCATTGCATGCCGAAGGATTCCCGCTGTTAAAAAAAAATAAAAATAAAATTTATACGAATTTATACTTCTTTAATTGCTTTTATGCAAAAATATTGTTCTGACACGAAGTCATAATAGTCAGAAATAATAATAAAATTTTTAATTAATAAAATATCATACCTAAATTGCTTTCGTTCTAATTAAGAGTCATAATAATCCATAACTATAAGGCCTAGCTAACCAAATTTTAACTAGTTTTACCGAGGAAGCTGCTGGCACCATACATTTTTCCAAACTTATTGGTAGAAAAAATATTTTTAAATCATAAATTTCGTCAAAATTATTTAATTGCAAATCTTATAGGTGGCATACACGGTGCGTCTGACTCGCGAGTCATTTGTGTACGTGTTGACTCGTCTTCGACTACACACAGTTGAATCATTCAGAGTCATGCCGGGAGTCATGTTGGTGTAACTAACACATATTTATGTATTTTCACAAACACATCAAAACCGCTCACGAGTCAGACGCACCGGCGTGTATGCCGCCTACTACATATAAAACTTCTGTAATTTGAAAAATTGAAATTTTCTAACCTGTGCTTTTTCTTTCTATTTCAGGTAAACATAAAAGAAAATTTTATATGTAAGTACAGAAGTTACTTTTAACGAAACGAAATCTGCATATGTATATTAATATTCGTAAAATAAGGTTTTGCCCGAATTTTTTTGAAATATAAAAATTTGTTTGGAAAATTTCACTGAAATAAAACAGTTTTAATGCCTCGCGTTAACACTGCAAAAAGCTATTGTCTTGAAACTAACAACTTTTAAGCAGAATACGCGTAGCTTTCATTCATTAGTGCCACACTGAGCTCTGCTAGTAATTTCTACGTGCACATAAATTTAAACGCTTTACGACCACAAAATAAGCACACTGCTGTATTTAGCGAATATTATCTATATATTGAATATTATTGCTGTTGTTGTTGTTGTTTTGACTTTCCTAATTTCAATACCAAACATTAATGTCACCAAACTTTAGTCGTAAAAAAGCGATTTCAATCACTTTTGACACCGATCCGGTTAATAACATTATAGCAAGCAAACAACGAGCAGACAGCTGATTTTATTACTATTTGGGGCCGCATGCATACATATTTACATACATATGTATGTATGTATGTGTAGACCCGCATGCACATTAAATTGAAAAGAGAATAAAATTGGCAGTGAAATATGCAATCTAATCCTGGCGCCCAGAATAGCAATAATTGAGCCAGACGCGGACGCAGTGTGTTTTGCTATTTAACTACACGAAAAAGTTTTCGTAACCGGGTGTGGGTATAAAATAGTTTGGATTTCGTTTTAGCAGCTTTCGTTTTATGTGGCGTGTGTTTGTGTGAGTTTTAGCCATTTCTAGGGCGGGTGTTGGCAGACACATCGCATAATGGGCCGCAAACAAAGAGCTTTAACCATTATGGTTATATGGTTCATGCTTTTTCACTTGAATGAGCCGCAAATGTGTATATATGTATGATTTATGCTGAGATCAGCTGACTAAGTAAATAGCTGCTAAGCGATTAGAATAACACGATGCTACAAAAAAAAGTAATGAAATACACCCGAAACGAAACCGAGTGTGGGTTGTAGGAATGGTCGAGTACAACATGAAACTAGGTCCCGCATAGTTCCTGAACTCTCCACTTTTTATACAATAAAAAAACGCTATTTTCGTACTCGATGCACTTAGCTATTAATAGCTTAACTATTTTTCATCCCTTTCTAAAAATCGAACAGGTTTTGAAAAGGGGATTTATAGACCTTTAAAACGATGTATAACAATATATTGTTTAGACTTAGCTTGTTGGGAGTTTTCATCGGTTAAACTTGAACAAGCCCCTAGTTTTCTTAATTTTTTGAATTTTGATCATCGCTAATTTTAAAAATTTCTATGAAAATTTCCAAACATGTAATACGTATCTAAAAGAACAATTATTTTCGAATAAACTGATACCCTACCTAATGCAATTTCATAAAAATTGTCGAAGCTAAGCAATTTAAGCCAAAATGCGTCCTCGAATTTATGTGCGTGTATTTACCGGACGTCCAGATTTTTTGAGCAGTGTGGCTAAATATTTACTCCAAATTGGTATATAAAATGGCTCTTAAGCAAAAAAAGTTTTAGAAAAAAGGGGCGTGGCACCGTCAACCAAAAAAAAAAGTTTTTTTTTTCTTAACAGCGGTCGCCCCTTGGCAGGCAAGGGCAAACCACCGAGTATATTTCTGCCCTGAAAAACACCTTCTCATAAAAATACAGTCCCTCCCCTTTGTGTGACACCATCAAGATGCATGCCACAAATCGGAGGAGAAGCTCGGCAACCTAAAACCTAAAATTTTGACTTTTGTGGATGGGAAAGTCCACTGTGCAGTGGTGCTTTCATACTAATTTATAGCACTTTCTTTCCTACAAAAAATGTTGCCTTTTCATTGCCTTCTCCTTGGTATTTGTGCGTTGTTCGGTAGAAAGTAAACGCCATTTGTTTAATACTGATTATTGGAATTCCCCAAATTTTTTACGGGCAGTAAATTCGGTTGTTTTTTTTTCTTTGCTTAAAAAAAACTTGCTCTCCAACTTTTGGCTCCCAGCAGAATAGAAGTTCAATAAAAGTATAGTAATTAGGCTTCAAATATATTCCATTAGCCGAGTATGTAGTATATCACTTGCGTAAGAAAAATTTATAAACACTCATTCCCGTTATAAAGGAAACATAATTAGTAGAATATAAGTTACCACTCGCTCTTCACTATGCCATAATCCAATTAAACTCTATAAAGCAGTATACGGATTTTGTGTAGAGTTTTTACGAGCAGCATAAAAACATGAAAATGGTGTCAAATGTGCGCTTAAAACAACATTCAAATTCAAAGCTCGGAAAATGCTGCCATAAAAATTTTAAATGGAAAACATCACTAATACATAGTAGTAGGAGAGAAAGTTTAATAGGCTACACACATCAATTTCGAAAGGCAAATACATACACACATATCTAGGTTTATGCAAATGAGTACAAAAAAGCACGTGGGAACAATTTTGAATGAGAAGGAAGAGCAGGAGAAGATAAAAATAAAAAATAGGGTAAAAATGAGTTCCGCCATGGAAAAAAACTTGCGTATGCCAAGCAAATTAGGCAGTTCATGTTTTGTTTTGTATAGAGGAATGATTTTACGGGGATGACTCGAGGGTAAAACAACAACCACTTCGGCTCCACTTTGGGAACTCTATGTAAATTCGTTATTTAGCCTTGGCGTGCCTTTAAACCAGTTTATGGGTGATTTTAAAAGTTGCTTGACAAAAAAAAATGTAAGGATTTATATTTCAGAAGTTTTTATCAGCTACTCAAAATTTTTCATGTCATTTCTTAACTTTGCATAACAGCATTTTACGCATAAGCGCAAACGTAAATATGTAAATATTAAAAGACATTAAAGTGCAAAAATAACAAAATCTATTACTTTCAACATCATTTACCACGTAATGAATTTAAATTTTCAATGGTTTCTAGTAGGTTAAAGTTTATGAGCGACGCTAATACTCTTCCGCATTTTCACTGACCAATTTACTCTGCGCTCTAATGGCGTTGAAACCACAAACACCTAACACCTACACGCATACACTCACACAAGCGAAAATACTCATACATACATAGCTGCCACAATTCATTAACGCATAATTTGCGTTTGATGCCTTCTATTATTAGTGGTAAATTTGTAGTTCGTTGCCAGCCGGCATTTGCTTACCACCACCATAACAAACCGCCGTAGCGTATACGTAACCTCAGATGCATTTTTGTTTACCAAGTGTTGGAAATGCTAATGGACTTTAGCGAGTTATTCGCGCTTTTATATGTGAATAGAATTAAAATGGTTAACAGCTTTAAAGGACTTTGGGCAAAATGATTAACGGAAAAATATTGAAATAACCGGCTATAAATTTTGAATTGAATTTTTTTGAATATAATACTTTAGCGATAAGATTAAAAAAAACGAAAAATTTCCGAAAAAATCCTAGCATGTCACAAATATTTAAGGGTAGTTTCACTTCTTCTTCTTCTTCTTATTGTTATTCGCCATTGCGCCCATTTAACATTAACTGTGCTTGTGACATTTTCTTTTAAATTGAAACTACATAACATATTCCTGGAAGAAATTAAAAAGTGTTTTTTTTTTTTTACTTCAAATAAAAATATTTAAAAAATTATTAAGATTATTTAAATTGTTTTAAGCATCATTTTTTAGCGAAGTTTGAGCGATTTATTTCTAAAATTAAATATAAAACGGAAGGCTAGTAAAATACTCATATTATCTGTTTGTAATTTTTAAGCAAAAAACAAAACCGTCTTCAATTCTCATATCAAAATTTAAGATTATCGTTAATTTCTTCACGATTCAATTATCGGAGCACTCTTAAAGTACCGCCTTTTCGACAAAAAAAAAATATCGAAATCGGCTGACGTGATCCAAAGCTATGCGGTAACATATCTATAAAAAAAAAATATTCCGACGAATTGATAACCTTCCTTCTCCCTTTTGTGAAGTCGGTTAATAATGCTTCATGCTACACATGTACACAAAAGAATTACCTCCCTATGAGTGAAGCTATAAACGCTCAAAAACGAAGAACAAGGAGTAATTCTAAGGAAAACCACTGTCGTCTGCATTACTTTTTGCATTTTTAAATTCCTATAAGCAACTCGCTTAAACATTTATTTTTTTTTTATTATATTTACATTTCAGTTATAAATTAATGAAAAGCGGCATACACTTTATACACTCGTAAACTTCTTTGCGCACAAGTTAAGTGCCATAAATTCCTTAGTGGGATTCAAGCAAATCGAGCCAAGCGAATTTCAATTTACAATAAAATTTTCTGAAATGACACAACATTTATCTTCATATGTCATGTAAGTGTCAGTTTTTCTTTGTTGCAAAAGTCACGCACTTTAAGCGGGGCAGAGAAATTATTTTTTTAACGGTCAGCTGCTACAACTGTACAGAAATATTTTTGTTCATACATTTACACATATTTATATATGGATTTATGTATGGACATTTTATAGTTTTACTTGAGCATGCACATATGTACATACATCCATATGTAAGTATGTATTTGCATCAATGTGACACATTGCTCATATAATTTTGCTGAAATTCCCTTTTGTCAGATTTGGTCTGAAAATAGCAATCCATCGGGTTTGCCGAATCAAGTGCTGTTATTTGACCGCTATAAATATGTTGAGATCGGCGAATCCTATCAATAGATATTCATCCCTACATATATAAACTCCTTGTAGCAGGATTGCTCCGCATTCTGTATTGATCGCATTGTGTATTCCAGTGATGACTCAATCTGAATTTCGCTTCGGTTAGGAGCAACTCTTGCGACGGATGGAACCACTTTAGAACTTTTTCTTTCCGTAAGATGTCCACATAGTACCGCTTAATTCCTCAGTATACGTGGACTAAGTTAGACACCTCTGCTTGTTTCTTACCCCTTTTATTGCCGTGGGCCCAGGAATAACGGGACATAGCAATCCGACCAGTCGAGGTAGAGATTTGGAGATTACATTCAGTGATTTCTGCTAGTGGGACCCGAAGAAATGCATGTCTACCTAACCCGCTACGTAAAACCCATTGCGTGTCATACCATTAGCAGCAATAAAGGGCAGGTGGCCATTGTGAAGCCAAATTTCTCCGGAGCAATTCTGCCCGACGAACTATACTTGTTAATGTTCAAACAGTAGCAGCATACCTCACTGAGGTCTTCCGCCTGAATTTTGGAAGTCTGGGAAAGGGGTCCAACTAATCCAACCTGAAAAACTAGCCAGAAAAGGAGAGCTTTATCAAGAAATTAAGAGCCATGAAGGTAGCTCCCAAGCTTAACCGAAATCGGACCTGTGACAGAACTGTAGTTGTAGCGTTGAACTTTTTAAAACAGTTTGCTATTCCGCGCTAATGTAAGACATGGAGACATTATCTGCTACAAAGGAGCTAAAAGATCTTTGCATTATCTGAGTGACCGTAAATGATCAGTACTATTTTAAGATGAAAGTTCGAACCTTTAAATAATTGAATAGGAGGTCCCAAAAAGTCCTCCCCCTATTACTGACGCTGCTCGATATTGGTGCTCTCATTCTCAGCGTCCACAACCGCATAAGTATAACCACAAAGTCCCAAACTCGCTCGCCGACAGCACTTACACCAAAGACAAAGAAATGTTTTTACCGGGGTCTAGTGGAACTCAGTGGACTAAGTTATAGACCAACCGAAATATCGCACTCCGGATAGCAACGGTATACATTCTGATATTGCCAGACAGTGTCTACAGCAATGTAGCAGTGCTGCTCATGGGGGAACATAATTTTTTGTCCAGCTGATACCGCAGGTAATATCCGTACAGAAGTTTGGCACCTCTATGAACTCATGTAGGAGGTAGATAACTATAAGTGAATGTAGCCTTCGGAATTTTGTAAACTTTTTTTATTGCATTATCTTAACAAACATCCTAAAAATATGAGATTTAGGTTATTTTCTGTTAAAAAAATTATCGGGCTGATTTCGCATTAGATATTTACAAATGAGCAAGCAAATCATATGAGTGAGCAATGTTAAGGGTTTGCGTATACTGCGTTTACTGAAATTGATTAAATTTTATTACATCATAAATTACGCACCCAAAACGTTATCCAATATACATATAATTAAATTATTTTAAAATATTTTATTTCATTTACACCGTATTTGACAAAACTGTAGTGAAACATTGCATACCAACTTTTTTTTAAATATGTATGGTATGTAAAAATTATTTGACACTTGCCATGGCCTCAAATTTATTGCTTAAGGTATCAAAAGTTATCTCTAGGGGCCAATTTCAGATGGAAATTTAAACGGCACTTAAGTTTAATATTAGTTTGTTTAAATGCCATTTAGCTTTCGTTGGGTTTCAGATTAACTTTATTTAAATATGCCAAAAAATTTACAAAACTTTTGCTTGTTGTTGAAGTTAATCAACAATTTCTATCTACTTAAATAACTCATCTGAAATTGGGCCTAAGGATATTTTGTTAAATTTACAACATGCTTTTAAAGCTTTGCAAAAACTCGTTTATCCCTTTTTAAGTCGCATTTTATTAAATAAAATACCAATTTGCTTGCACTGTTTTTAAACATAAAATATATTTAGCAACAAATGTCGATTTTCGATAACTAATATCGGATGCCATCAAAAGCACTCATTTCAGTTCTGATTACAATGCATACATATATACCTTGGGTACACTAGAATATACATACACATGTAGATATGTATGTATTGCAGTGAAACCAGTCGACTGAGAAAATTTGCATTCGCAATAAATGTGCCAAAGCACAAGGCACGAAACATACATTAACATTGGCTTTAATTTCATCAATTTGCCAATTCACAGTATCATTTATAATGTGGGAAAATGAAATTTATATCCCTCGTACACCAGCGCAATCACACGCACATGCTTAGATCAATGTGTGTTTAAAGGACTTTAACTAAAAGTCAATTCATTTCATTTTCACATTCACATTCAAGCAGTTGTTTGTATTTGCGATACACTTTCAGTTTCGGTTTCATTTTCATTTCCATTTTCATTTCACTACCCGTTCCCAATGGATCACATTAATGTAACGTAAAGCTAAGCAAAGCAAGCAGCTCATGATTTTGCAAGCAGGCTGGCAATGTGTGTGGATTGCGTAAG
>NW_016160798.1:0-11644 GCF_001687245.7 Rhagoletis zephyria | reverse complement strand
TTGTCAAACCTTCAAACACCCCCATACACAGCACAAATGGCTTGAAGCAAAGGGAAATTTCGCTTGGTTTGTCAAACCGCTTGTGTGGTGTATTTCGCTCTTAAGAGAGAAGCTTACGGTTTTGTATGTTGGCTGGTTTGTTTACGTTATTTGATAGTTGGTGGAGTAAAGGGAGTGTTATCATGGGTTTATATAAGCAATTTAAGTGAGCAGTGAACATCCAGCTTGCTGGCTGGCAGCTAGCTTCATAATAAATGACATACATAAGCAATAGTCTGTCAGCTTGTTGAGCTCTTTTTCTATCCCAGCAGCGCTCGCTATGCACTCATGTATATGCCTTTATGTATGTTTGTACGTACACATGCAGATAGACCAGTTGCTCCCAAACTTTTCCTACTGGCGACCCAGCTTTCCTTATCGTAATACCCCCGCGGTCCATCAGTCCATAGTGGAGTAAAAACTTTGAATAAAATCACACATACACACATCAAAATTCTCTATGAAAAGAAATAGCTTTTAACTTTTTTTCTTAACAAATTTTTCACATACAAATTTTTTGATAAAAAAAAATTAGTTTTTGATATTATGCCATTAAAAAAAAATTAAAATATCACAATGGTAGCTCTGAGTATTGCGCAATATTTAACCTAGTATTACGTATTATTAATCAAATTCGGTGTAAAAAAAAATGCATGACTCAAATCATTGTAGAGTGCACTCCATAATACTATACTTAAATATTGCGCAATACTCAGAGCCACTATTGTGATTTTTGTTAATTTTTTTCGAGATGGCATATTTTCAAAAACTAATATTTTTTCTCAAAAAATTTGTATGTGAAAAATTTTTCAAGAAAAAAAAATTAAATATTTCTTTTCATAGAGATCTTTGATTTGTGTATGTGTGATTTTTCACATTTTTTCCTCGATTTGTTCTTGTTTTTTTACTGTAAAGTTTCTAAAAATGTATTAATCAAGCTCAAATTTCATATTTATTTATTATTTATGTTTATACATCAACCCTAAAAATTTGGAACAAAGCACACACATGAAGTGTGAACCCCGTCCATCTTGGTATGGAACGCCCCATATACATGTATACTAGATAGACTATATTGCTTCCGATATAAAATTTGGTAGCGATCGGATAAGATTTAGTGGTTGTGTCCAATTTTTTAAATTTCAAAGTCCTTTTAAGAAGATTCCTGACGTCAGAGAGAAAAACTAACATTTTTTGGTTCTTATATTCTTGCATATATTATTTCTTTGTGTGGAAAAATTGACTGTCACACATTGTTACAGTTGAGAAAATTTTCATCACAATCTATCGAGATATCCATGGTCCTCTGCAATAACGACGCAACTCAAAATTTTATATATTTCAGTAGAGCTAGTTAAAGATTTTGTGTTTCCTAATTTAGCAATAATAATTCTTGGAGCGTTATAATTCCGTATTAGTGTAATGTGTAAGAGTCTTATTGAAACTATGTAATGAACAACGGCATGCAAGTTTGAATTACTTATTTTGTGACCAGTGTTATTACCAAAAATAATAATCATATAATAGAAAAAACATGATTGCAGACTTTTGCGCACCGACTTTTAGGAAGTGGGCCCAGTGTGCATTGATATAAAATTTCTATTCTATTTTTAAATAAGTATACAAAATCAATGATAATTTGGGACTGTTTCAATTGGATAACACCTCAATGTCAGGATTGATTGAATATGTTTTTAATCTTATGTTTTTCGTATATTTTCTAATGGTGTTTCCATTGCTTCTGATAGTTTCAGGATCGATTTGCGACCCACTTTTTACCCTTCTGCGGCCTACTATTGGGTCGTGAGCAACCGGTTGAGAGCCATTTAACCAGCGTAACATTGTAACGCCGGTCTGTGTTCTATTAGAAGAACCGGCACGTGCACGCACATTTTAGGAAACCCAATAGGAAATTAAACAAATCGAATATTGAATAACTGAAACTCAATTAATTTTGGGTTCTTTTGTAACGTAAATTAACCAAACTCATTGCAATGTAACTCTACTGAATAAAACATAGCACAACGTAATATAATAAATATAACAAAATAAATACATATCGCACGTATAATAATATAAAGATTAAATCCACATTTACGGTTTTGGAGATTTCACCATACATAAGCTCGAATAGGAGAATATGTTCAGACTAACAGATGAGTAAACTTCCCAAAAATGGCTAAGATATGTGTCTTTCCATCTGTATATTGGTATACGAACTGTATGAATTGATTAAATTTTGATTGCGTTTTGTCGCAAAATTTAAATTTTGAAATAATTCTGTATATTATTAAACGTCCAATATTTTAGTGCTTGGCCGAGCTTCTCCTCCGGTTTGTGGCGTGCGCCTTGATAATGTCACACAAAGGGGAAGGACCTACAGTCTTACGCCGACTCCGAACGGCAACTGTATTTTTATGAGAAGCTGTTTTTCATGACAGAAATATACTCGGAGGTTTGACAATAAGAAATGGATTCGCTAAAAGCAAAATTTTTCTAATTGCATTATTTGCCTTTCTTATCCTACATGGCTCTTTTTTTTTTTTTAAATACGAGTATGCGGTTCAATGCTTCGGTTGTTACTGTGGTTTTCATGAATTTGTAAGAAAATTTCCCAGCCAGTCCCTGTAGCATGCGCATTGTTCCCCTGGAGAATGATGCTCGTAGTCAAAGCTTTCATTTGTCGTAACAAATGATTTTCGTATGTGTCGCCGCATGCGGAATGATATGCTGACACTGATGTATATATGTACATATGTATGTATACGTGTACATGTGTAAATACTTCTATGATAATGTGTATTATAATGGATATATGTAGTTTGCATCATATATCTGTCAATGCACGCCCTTACGTATCTACTTGTACTTGGAAGAGAAAATGTGTCAAGAGTCCCTTGACATACTAATCTGAAATATATGTACACAAAAACGAGTAAATACAAATACATATACATACTTGTTATTAGTATGCTTGCGGTGTTTTCTGTAATTTATTTAAATATTTACGAACAAAAAAAATTCCGGCATTACCCAAGCATTTTCTCATATCAATCATAAATAGTTATACAGATGTGTTATGAGAAAATTAAAATGCATTAAATATCTTCAACAAGCTCTGCAGATGAATGCATCGAGAGTAAGAAAATTAATATATGAGATGGAAAATAATATATGAGTAAATCATGTTTCGAGAGAATTTATTTAATTATTTTATTTTGTATCATTCTTCGCTTGAGGGTAACTGAAAAGGTCTCTTGAAATTTCGTAGAACTCTTCCCATCCAAGGGAAATCAACAAAAGAGCATTGTCTCTTATGGCACCACATATATGGTAACAGTTTTAGGGTGGCAGACTAGATAATCAGTACTTGATCCTTAAGTGGTCTAAAGAAGATATTTGCTGTTTTTTACGTTGAAAAAAAAAAATACGAAGAAGATAACATTTAATTTAATTGTGCAAATCAAAGCGAAGAGGATTTTAGTGGAGAACGTCTTAAGAAAAACGTTTTCATAATGCAATGACTCATGAAAGGTAGAGTTAGGCAGATTTGCAATTAGCTCCAGTCATAAATATCAGTTGCTGCAAAAATTGTATGATTACATTTTTAGCGAGTAAGGTATACAGGACAGTTACATACATATCAGTAACAGAGCAGATGAATGAAATTTTTTCGAGAGTTTCACTTCCAAATGGTCAGTAGACGTGAAAAGCAATAAATTTCCCGGTCGCAGTGCATACCTCAATCAATATCTATCTATTTATGTATCTACGTTCTGTGGCTGTGGTGAAAAAGATGTCAATCATTTAGACTAAGTCCAGTGAACTAACTTTTTACAAGCCGGGATTCTTGCACCCGTCCCGTATCTAGATCCTTCTTAGCGATGAACTGTACCAAGTCGAGTAAGACAAATTAATTTGTAGCTGATCTCCAGTTTGACTATTAGTACTGATATTGGCCTCCCTGAACTTCACATTTTCAAGCAACGTCTAATTCACAGTTTATGTCATTGTCTCTTCTTGTCTTTCCAGGGATGAAGAACATAACTTGGCAACGGGACGCGTTCAGCCCAATGTATTGTCATCCTATCAGCTTCGAAATTCATTACTGATATAAACGGTCTTAGTCTTAAGCACCAAATTACTTTCAGCTCCGCTGCCGGCTAAGGTGCGCTAAGACCATTAATTGCGCTTGTGAAAGAGACCAAGTCTGCTTGTTACCGCAACCAATGACCTTGACGAAGCAAACAATATTTGACAAAAGTGTTTCTCCGAAACGAACTTCCGTTTAGGAAATCTGCACAAAATCGAACTTTTTTCTGTACAAAAAAAAGCTTAAGAAACTTTTGATTAAGTTCAAATTGAAACAAGGAATGCGTTGAAAAATTAATGGAGTTTCTTTCGAAAAAGTGTATTGCCCTAATTCGGCCAGGATTACCATGTGGTTTATGCGCATATCCCAGTGAAAGCTTTAAGCTTAAGCACATATGCAGATCACAATACTGCGTTGAAGGATTACCGCTGACAAATGCTGTAATTTCAATTTGGTACACAGTTTTGCTCAGATAATTTTTCGATTTTCCATTTTAACTCTCTTCGAATATTCCCTGCCACTTTCAACTCCCTTTAAATATCTCACTTGGACTGCTATCGATTTTTGCTTTCTCATTAATTTTACTTAACTTTTGTGTTGTTCCCTTTACGTTTTATGGCTTTAAGTTCAAATTGACTTTGGCTTTTCATTTTCCTTGGGATTTTTGTGCGAATTTTTTTTATTTTTTGTTTTTTTGTATAACTGTAGTTGTTTCGTTTGTTTTTTTGTTGTGTTTTATAACCCAATCTAAATTTGCCGAGCATTTTTAGAATACTTACAGCTAGCACAAAGAAGGAAACAAATCAGTTAATTCCCTCATCCATTTCTACTTCCTCTTCGATTTACAGCAGCACCTTCTTCTGCTTTCACAATCTCTTCATTTAACACTTGCCACCTTTAATCATTGATCTCTGCCATCGGTTATGTGCCTACAACTTCTGCCTAACTTTCTTTACACATACGTACATATCTACACACCCACATGCGAACGCGTTCAATTTTCGAATTCAAATTAGTTGTCATGCAATGAATTTCTAATGATTCCCCAATTTGTTTTTCACAATCTCTTGGCTTTTGTTGTATTTGCTCGTATCGACACTGCTGCGGAATTCAGTATGGCACATGGTGTTTTTTTTTGTACCTCGTCCTTTCCTTTTTTGCTTTTCTTATTTGATTTTTGCTTTCGAAATATCCCCTTCTTTGGTAGTTGCTGCTACTTGGTATGCCATAAATGCGATCTCCAATCAACGCGTACATGACCGGTTTATGGTCTCTTTGACGGTCGAGTATGCACAGCCATATGCACATACATACATACATACATACTTATGTATGTACATATTTATATGCATGTATAAGTTCATATAAGGGAGTCTTTATGTTGGTGTTATTATTCGATTTGATTGACATTTAGGAGATTTTTATTTAATCAACGTTGAGTTTCAAAATTTAATTTTCTCATTTGAACATTATGTCGCGATATTGAAAATGGTTTATGGCTACATACACACATACATATCTATCGTCGTTTTCGGCACAAAACGCTTCGTAGTTTTTTTAAGTTTAATAAAAAAAAAAAAAAAAGTTACTTAAATAATCTTCATTTGTCGCCAATGCGCAAAGGCCTGTACAGCTTCCTAAGAATTCCAATCGAACACTCCTAATCGCCATCCGTACCGTTTCATTATGGATGTCGACTCCATCGTAAAGTAAAGAAGTGTCCCTATCTAATTTTTGAAGCTCCAAACATCGGTCTTAAGGTCCCATGTTTGTTCTTCCAGCAATCTGTTCGGCTCTTATTCTAATGCGAATATTGTTTCTGTCGGCCAGAATTTCAAGCTATTCGTACACATATTTAGGGCTATATTTTACTATAACGGAAAATACGTCTCACTTTTTTCATCAGCCAAACTGCAACACGGTGTAATCCTTTCTGTAATAGTCCTTAAGTACATATCTGAAATTTTCTTGGATATAAAAAAATAATTTTAGATTAGTTTTGGCGAGTGAAGTCCTGACAGAGAGTAGTTTTCAAAAGCGTTACCTTAAGCAGTGTTTGCATTTTTGAACTTTCACAGGCTATTAGTTTAATCAAAAGTTAAACCAAAGTTGGCTGCCGAACAACTTCTTATTGGAAGCGATTTGTTGAAAGGCCTTTTGCACTATTCAACTCTCGCATTCAACAAAAAGTTCAACGAAAAAGCTGAACAATGCAAATGCTGCTTTAGGCATTGGTGGAACATGAAAGTGTTCATCTGACCGCCATTTTTTCTCTGTGGATCTAAATAATCCGAGAGAAATTAAATTTAGGACTAGGCAAATTTTATGCTGATTGATTGATAAGTTGATTGATAGCACGGATATAAAAGTTTCAATTCGCACAAAGAAGATAGAAGAAAATGGTTATTTCCCTTAAATTCAACCTATGAAGTTTGAGATCCGAAGAAGTTGCAGTGGATTAATATACTGGAGTCACCGAGTGTTTAGCAGTTTGCAGTGATTGGATATATATGGTTTTGTTATAAAATGAACTATATTTTTATAAAAGAAAATAATTAAACTTTGGTAACAAAAAAAAAAAACAAATAGTCAAGGGATTTGCAAAAGTTAGCTCGCATTTTTATTTTATGGCCTACTAATATTTTCATGTCCCGGCCTAAGTAGCTTTCAAAAACGTAGAAAAAATTGTTAAAATTAATGTCTGAGCTAAATTAAAGGTTAAGGTGTATACAGTAAAATTCCATGGGAAAATATTTTCGTATAATATTTTAGCCCTTTAAGCCCCGCCTGAAAGGGTCGTTTTGAGACTTAATTCAAGAAACCCCATCAAAAAGCATATTTGAAAGTTCGATAGAGTATTGATATGTTCCATAAAATTATTCTTCGGAAAATTTTACTAGGGGTCATCTCAGGCAAAAACTTCATGTCACTAACGTAAAAGTCTTTAAAAAGCTATGCCAAGAAGGAATAACAGCCAAACTCAATAAAAAAATGCTTTAGAGACAACAATTTTGTTAAAATCGGGTTTTGATGTTATTTCTTTTTTTACATAGACCTCTAGTAAAATTCTCCCAGTAAAAATTCTCTAGAACAATTTAAGCCTTGCAAGACTTTCGAAATTTGCTTTTTAAGGGTTCCCTTGAAGTAGGGGTCAAAACGACCATTTCAGGCGGGAGTTAATGCGCTAAAATATTCTACGAAAATATTTCCCATGGAATTTTATTGTGTACGTCTTTACCTGTAGCTAAGCTCAGGCATTTAGTGTGAATATTTTTTTCACTTTCTTGAAAACTGCTTAGACCTCGACGTGAAAATATTAGTAGGCTATTAAATAAAAATACGATTTAACTTTTGCAAATCCATCGAGTTTTAAAGTACTGGATTTATATACTTTCAGTAAACATTAGCAAATTCCGGGCTGGTTTCGGCTATGGCACAGTGTTATTTAAGTTTTTCCAAGGACTTGTCTCTCGACTTGTACATCATTTATTCCTGTCAGAATATTAAATGTTATGCAGATGATGGTAGGAGCGAAATTTTATGCAAATGTATATGATTTTCCTACCATTATTCTCGCAATATATGTATATCATATGCAGCACATAATAAGGTAATGCCAAATTTATAAAAACTCAATACACTTAAAGGTTGTTGTTCGCCGCTGTACAATCATAAAGGGCGGCTTATTAAAACATAAATCAGCGCATTTTATTGTTTACCATTGGCGCACGCAGATACTCGTTCATAAATACTATGTATGTATGTATATTTACATAAATATTTGGCATTTTAGAAAATTATTATTTAAAATGAAATTCATACAAACCAACAAAATGCTGCAGCTTATAGCAGCCAAAACCATTTGCGTCACCAATGTGCTCTAAAGTCATAAATAATTGAGGCCTCAATGGTCTTCTGTTCTCACAAAATACATGGCAGCCCAACATTTGTTTAATAGTGGCACAATGATACGAGTATATGTATGTATGTAGAAGAGAAGAGCTAGCGGAAAGGTCTAAAGCAAAGTATTGTTGCCAAAATTTTCAAGGACATTAACATATTCTATTTGGCGAGCGATTGTCTGCCGTAAGCTGTGGCAGCAAAAGCAGCAGCAACATTTTACCAATTCCAGGGCCACCCCTACATACGGCAGGTGAACTTATGAATTTCTATTTAGTAAGTACTTAGGTATTACGAGGGGATATTTGACATCAGCTGTGTCATACGGCGGACTGGGAAAGCAGCTCGAAGTTGGCGAGGCGCCCAGTTGACCCGTAGCTGTGGAGAAGGTTTTTTTTTGGTTTACTTTGAGCGATTCGAAGGACATGCGTACTTTTAAGTGCTTTAACTGCTTTTCTCGCATGAAATTACTTTTTTAGATAATTTATATTTTCTTTCCTTGTTTCAAATATCAAATTTTAATTTTTTAAACAATAAGTTATATAGCATATAGTGCTTCCGGCGTTCTGCAATTGCAAATATGGAAAAGTTTCCAAAATTTAATTGAGGATAAGAAGCTTTTTAATTGTATTTTTCCCTTTCTTATTACCGAATCCAAAGCTCTTATGTTATTAACATATATAGAAAATTGTTTAATTATGAATAGAAGCGTAAAAATAAATTACCCTTTCTTATTCTAAACAAATTTAAAAAGTTCTTAGCTTTCTTGTCTATGTTAAGATTTGAACCTAAAAAAGATAAAGATAAGATAAGGCTAGGTTCAAGTTATTGACCGAAGCAAGAACACTTTTGGAAATAGAATTTAGTTCATTCTGTTATCACTACGAGGGAATATTCTCAGGCAGCAGATTTCGACCCCTATGATTCTAACCCGCATCCTTGGGATATCTGAGAAGTTTTTTGGGAAAGAATTGAAGTTATTTCGCCTCGCCGTCTTTCAATAGCTGCGATGGTGAAGATCTGATGCGATATTTATGGTAACCGCTTGAAGTCCAATCGGATAATGTCCTGTCAATGCACTCGCCACTGACTGACGCAGCTCTACGCTAATTTCTAAATTCCAAGACTAGATCACATATTGGCAAAAAGTACATCCCTGCTCTTTTCCTTTGTGAGATCAATTCGAGCATGCCTTTTCTGGACAGCTCATCCGCCAAGCAGTTCAATGCAATAGATATAATTGTGGGCTGACATCCATATACATATATATAACAAGAAAAAAGATAGATTTGCTTGTAAAAGCGCACCGTGTGAGCAGTTATGCATCTCACGCAATTCACTAGCCCACCAACTGCATCCTTTACCTGGAAACACTGCATTGATCTACAAGTTTGAATTAAAAACCCTGCCCTCCGCGTAAAAATATGCCACTGCCAGTATAGCCATAAAGTAATCAGTATTAACAGAGATAAAGCTGAAGCCTCTAGAAATGTTATTATGCCCATATTCTGTGTCAATCAGGTAGCTAGTGCCCAAAAGTCGGACTGCGGCTCTTGTTGCATTAGGAAGGGCATATTGTACTTTATACTTCTCTACTCGGATCCAGAAATTTTACGCGCCGCTAAAAGTGCAGCTATATGGCAGCAAGGTATCATTCCATCTCGATGGTCCTGTTGTACAGCATGCGGTTAAAAGCTTTAATAAGTCAGTAACCCTCGCTGTGTTTGATCGCCATTAATAACAGACTGAGCCAAATTATGGCACATTTTGAGAAATAACTTTTTTCTACCTTTTCAGAGAGTTTCCGCTGTCTGGTTGCTGTATTGGCATAAGAGGCCTTTGATTAAGCGCTCGTATTTGTCAAATTGATTTCAACACGCTTGATAAGGCTCACATGCGAATATCGATTTGCTTGTACATAGAATATTTTACCGTAAGTATTGAGTATCTATGTTTGTATATCGATGCACGAATACCGCCTGGTAAAAAACTGAAAGTACGAGAAAATGCGTAGTCCAACCACCTGCTTTTCCCACTTATTTTCATAAATTTGTACATTCTTATATTATAACATTTGTGCGTAGCATATACATACATACATACACACATACGTACATAAGTATGCACATGCGTTTGGTTTGATAAAGCGATACAAAAGGGAGGGTGCAAAAGGATAGCTGTTAGAAAATGTGGAGGAAACAAAAACAACGTGAAATATCGTTTGCACTTTTTCACAAGCATCTTACTTTTTCTTATTTCGGCTATATACCTGCTTGTGTATGTTATGTCCGCAAAGCTAACAGGGAATAATTTATGATCGCAGATAAATTGGCAGGGCAAGTAATAGAGAAGTTTAATTTATGCGTTTCTTCTATTGTTTTTATACGCATTGACTGCGGTGGCTTTGTTTTGTCCTTTATTGCTAAACATAACTCATGCGAATGTGATTGCTAACCACCTGTCTTAAATAGATTGGCATAAATGCATAAATGCGAAGCACTAAGCAGAGATTTTGCCTATGTAAAATATTTCTGTTAGAGTACCCAGTGGCGTTGGAACTTTACAAAATTAATAGATATTAGAAATCGTTTTCCAAACTTTTATTATTCAATTCATTTGGTCAGACATTTGTGATATAAATATGTAGATTCCTTTGTAAATGAATTAATATTAGCTTAAGAGAATTCCAGTCTGTCTAAGAACTCAAAAGTTTTTGAACTTAAACCAAAAACGGTGGCGCGGAGTTTCGAACTATTCGAATATTAAACAAAATCATCTTCTTCTTGAAATTTTACTTATTAAAAATCACTTGGACCATGCATGTAATCGTATAACTAAATAATGGCCCGGCCGTTATGGCTTAATCTTATTTTTTTTGTTTTTGAAGATACACAAAAAGGTTTGGAAAAAAATTGCGCCCGCCAGGTGTCGCTGACAAAATTTTCGAAGATCGTACAAAATTTTGGTAAATTCGACAGTTTCATCTAATTCAATTCTAACCAATTTCAAAGCTTTTAATCAGAAATTTTAAACAAAAATTTTGGCATGCAATTTTGTAGCCCATTAAATTTCACAAATCAAGTTCATTTTAAACACGACACGAGCGCCTAAATGCATGCCATGCACTCAGCAAAAGTCTTTCTACTTTATCGACTTTCTATCGAATGTCTGTTATAAAAATGTGAGCGACAAATTTGACAGGCAGTCAACGAACCGGTTATCTTTAACAGGCAATCGAGAAAATGACCCCAATTTTTTTTTACAAATATAATAGTATCCTGTAACTGTACAATGATTTGGAATTTTAATTAATTGCAAAATTCAATTCTCAAAATCGCAATTTATGAATAATTTTCAAATACACAGCATATTCGTCACCACTCACTAAAAACCACAAAAACCAATTTTAAATTCAGTTATGGCAGCAATTATGGCAAACACAGAAGTTGTTATACGTTAGTTTAGTTGTTGTTGCACTTATTTTATTCCACCACTTTTGAGGTATTACTGCTAGATAACAACACAAAACACTTAGCGCCACCGCAAACATTGATTTGCATTGATTGGATATGGATATATATGTGTCAGAGCTGTGTAATGATTGAATCAATT
>NW_016160797.1:56355-59320 GCF_001687245.7 Rhagoletis zephyria | reverse complement strand
AAATATATTTGAGGAGGGTTGCCACCTGTTTGAAAATTTAAATAAATTTGCATAATTGATAAAATAAATGACTTATTAAATATGGGTTGTTTAATTACAAGATCAACCTTCAATATTATTGGTACGAATCGATCAACAAGTCACATCACTGATAAACCTCAACGTTTGTTTGCTTCCTATTGTACTCATCTTCATGCGTACATACACCACATACATATGTACGTACATAACTACATTTATTGTCTATGCTGCCGTTAAATCAGGTANCATCTATTGTCTATGCTGCCGTTAAATCAGGTCATTTTACTGCACAAACCCAAATTGTTATTTTGTGATGTACACACATGCGTACATATAATAATTGCAATAAGCGAGAAACTAATTTAAGGAGAAGCAATGTAATGCAAATTTTTTATTCCAAATACGAACCTGAAGTAAACGAGACATAGGCGCTAATACTTAAACTTGTTTGTTTCATTTTGTACTGGCTTTTTCTTGGGCATTTCGTTGTCTTTTTTATTTATTGTAATTGCCACTGGTCGGTAAAAAGACTTGCCGTCCACAATACATTTGGTGACCCCGACGTGATTGTGAAATCACGGATTTTTGCTTATTAACCAACAAAACAGTTTTCATTTTCATCGCAGCCCCATGGCTCCGTCCAAAAGAACAGAAGAAGTCGAATCCAGGAAAAGGAAGCGGGATTCCCTCATACAGCAGATAACAACGATTAACAATGCCCTTAACCTTGAAGCACTCCGGGAGCTCGACGAAGCGGCAGTCGAAGTCCGAATAGAGCAGGTGGATCGGCTAGAGAAGAGATTTGATGGTATTCAAACGCAGTTGGAGGATGAGGAGGAACCTGAGGACGTAGTGGCGCTATTTTCCAGCCATTACATCGAAGCGAAGACGAAGTTGGCGCGCCAATTGTATCATTGCCGTGGTGCGGAATCTAATCGCTCGATCGTGCGGCCAGCTTCGGATGAGCAGCCATCGATTATCGTCGCACCGCCCAAACAAAGGCTACCAGTTCTGCATATTCCAAAGTTCAGCGGTAATTATACAGAGTGGCCTGATTTCTTTTCAATGTTCAATACTGTGGTGCATCAAGACGTGGATTTGACGAGAATCGAAAAATTCCAGCATCTTCGCTCCAGCTTGCGTGACGCTGCGTTGGATACAATACGTTCGTTAGAAATTTCAGATCAAAACTATGACAAGGCTATTGACTTATTGAAATCTCGCTTTGATAACAAACGTTTAAATTTTCAGGCTCATATAAGAGATATCGTCCAACTTAAAAGGGTAGAAGGTGATTCAGTGGCGAAGCTTCGCGAACTAAGCGACAACGTAAACGCCCATTTGCGCGCGCTACAAACAATGGGTACGAAAGAGCAGATTGCGGATTGTATGCTAATTCAGCTGGTGTCGCAAAAGTTGGACGTTGCATCTCGCACGAAATGGGAAGAAGAAGCGCCTGTAAATGAAATCCCAACTTGGAGTTTGATGTCGAAATTTTTAGAAAATCGTTGCCAACGTCTGGAAAATGTCGAAAATGCCATTAAACCAAGGTTACCATTCAAACAGGTAGGAAATAAATCATTCTTAAACAACAACCGCAAGGTGTCGCTAGCCACGTCGTCAAACGGTTGCTTATTGTGCAACTCCAGTCAACATGCAGTCGCTCAATGCGAAACCTTTACTAGCCTTTCACCTTCTATGCGATATAAGGAGGCGAAGAAACTACAACTTTGTCTAAATTGTCTAAAGGCTGGTCATTCTCTAAGGAACTGCAGGTCCGGTTGCTGCAAACATTGCTCATTGAAACATCACACCTTGCTTCATCAAGGCACCCTTCCATCTGGGTCAGCCATTCAAACACCAACTTCTACTTCGGCCTCAGCTATAGTGACAGACGCGCCAACTTCATTGCTTGCCGCGGGTAGCCTGTCCACTTCGCTTTCGGCATCAGCGTCGCCGTTTGCTTTCCCTGCAGCAACACTTGTTAGTTCTGGTTCCCAAACCATTGATTTCGTTCTCTTGGCTACCGCAGTCATTTATATAAAAAATCGCGCTGGATCGCTCATTCCTTGTAGGGCTTTGCTTGACTCTGCATCGCAGCTTAACTTTATCACTAATCGGTTAGTTAACCAACTTCAACTTAGAAAATTCAAATCGTCATTGTCCATTTCTGGCATAGGCCAAAATGGTTTTGTCGCAGATCATATCGTTGATCTGGAACTACACTCGCGCATCAGTGATTATTCTGCCAAGCTGTCGGCAGTTGTTACATACACCATTACCGACGTCCAACCGAGCCGTTCGTTGAAAGGGATTGACTGGAGCATACCTTCAAACATTCGCCTAGCAGATCCACTATTTTTTTGAACCCCAGCGCATCGATATCCTCATTGGCGCCGGTTTGTTTTTCGACTTACTCTGCGTTGGCCAAATACGCTTGGCCGGAAATTTGCCAGTTCTACAAAAGACTAAGGTGGGTTGGGTGGTGTCTGGTGGAAGCACAGCAAACGTGTCAAGGCTTTCTTGTTTAGCAACAACTGAGGTATCAGGCGAGACTGGCTTAGAGATGGATTTGGACAATTTGATCAAACGTTTTTGGGAAATAGAGGAGTGTAGCAACTCAGCGCCAAAAACTACTACAGAGGAAGATATATGTGAAGAGCATTTTATAAAAAATTGTCAACGTCTAGAATCTGGAGCCTATTCGGTACGGTTACCTAAAAGGGTAGCTGCCGACGAACTTGGAGATTCATATCAACAGGCTATTAGTCGATTTAAAGCCTTAGAGCGCAAGTTGCAGCGTAATCTTGAACTTAAAAAACAATATTCATCTTTCATTACAGAATTTCTTAATTTAAAGCATATGTCAGAGGTGGATATTATACCCGATCAGGTACCGGTACATTTTTTGCCACATCACTGCGTCTTTAAGGCCGATAGCACA
>NW_016160797.1:16357-51553 GCF_001687245.7 Rhagoletis zephyria | reverse complement strand
AAAAACCGCACTCTATAAGTCACTCATCATGCCCGAGCTGTTATATGCCGCAGAAGCTTAGACAATGACAACATTTTATGAGGTGGCTCTTGGAGTATTCGAGAGAAAGATCTTACGAAAGATATACAGGCTCCTACGCATAGGCGACGGGGGTTACTTTACAACTGTACAACTAAATGTACATCGTGCGACGAATGAATATAGAGCGGCTCCGCTGGCTTAGACATGTCGTTCAATAGGAACCGAAGTTTCAGGTGTAAAAGAATTCAACTCGCAAGCCGATGGTGGTAGCAGACGAAGAGGAAGCACCCATTGCAATGGAGAGACCAAGTTGGTACAGAGAGAAATGACTGGCGTTCTTTGTGGAGCTCGGCCAAAATGCCTTAGGCGGTTACAAAGCCAAAGTAGAAGGAAAATATGCAAATGATAAATGACGGAGTTGGGGACCATTTTCTTGGATGCGCCAGGAGGAACTAGGAAAATATTCCTTATCAGATGGATTCTGGCAACGGTTCGATCAAAAAATTACATTACCTTAGCTATCGCTTCGTCTGGAATTGCTGCGACATTATTAACAGGTGGAAACATTGCCAATTCAGCTCTTTAGCTGCCATTGAACATACAAATCATCGAAACTCCCACGTGCAATATTTTCAGAGCATCCGGTATGGAAAAAGTTTACCAAAAAATTAAATTCATTGTTTGGGATGAGTGCACCATGGGACATAAAAAATCGTTTGAGGCTTTTGATCAATTGTTGCGGGATTTGCGTGGAAACGTTCAACCATTCGGGAATGCACTGATATTGATCGAAGGAGATTTTACGAAAACATTGTCTGCAGTTTCTCGATTAACACGAGAGATAAATGCTTGCCTGAAATATTCAACATTGCGACAAGACGAACATACATACACTGTAGCTGAAGTATTCGCGCGACAATATCTGGACATTGGGTACGCAAAGCTGCCAGTCAATGAGAGATTAAGACGAATTTTATGGCCTGATAATTTTTGTAAATTAGAAACATCGAAAGGAGAACTGATCGAAAGAATGTTTCTTTATTAAGAAAATTAATTTTAGGAATCACGATTGGCTCAGTGAACGGGCTATTCTTGCTGCGAAGAATAAGGAGGTCTATCAACTAAATAATAGTGGTATTGACAACAGTCGTTGCTTGAGCTGATCAGCTTTTTTACCAGACTGCCAGACCACTTGCTCACTTTGGTTAATACCACTAATGTTATTCAATCCAGCATTCAACGTGAGGAAATAGCATATACGTCGATAAACACCGTTGTAGAAAAAGACCATCCAACGAAATTTTTGAACTCTATTGATCTTCCAGGGAGACTCCACATTCCGAAATTAAAAATAGGTGTGCCAATTATCATTTTGCGGAATATTAATCAGCGAAAACTCTGCAACGGAATGCGACTCGCAGTTAAGAAATTGATGAAGAACGTAATGTAAGCAAAGATTTTAACGTGGCCTTTCAAAGGTGAAGAATTTCCATGATTCCATTTAATGATGATGATTCAATTTAAAAGATTGCAATTCCCAATTCGATTGACATTCGGAATCATAATCAATAATGCTCCAGGTCGAACTTTTGCCATTGTCGGCAAACCAGATATCCCTGATACCTATGCAGAGAATGGAAAAATAACAAATATTGTGGGCACACGGGTACTTATTACATAACCAAACACATATGAAACGTATGCTTTGTTTCGTTAATAATTTATCGTCCATATAACAGAAATATGCCACAGCAAAGCGTGGCAGGGTACAGCTAGTATATATATATTTTTTTAAGTCTATTTTTTTTTGCTAGAAATTACTTATTATTACCAACCGATTACAACACATTATATGTACATACATATGTGCTAGGGTTACAATGGCTGACCAGATGAATTATGGATACTAAAAAAGGCAAAATTCTTCCCCTGAAGAGGTTTTTCCATTTGAGTTTCAATACGGTTTCTCCTTAACTTTGATGCAAAATTACTCACCAGGCGTCGTAAAGCACGCCGGGTATTTGCGAGTAATATCTTAATTTCTTATTTGGAGGGCGATTCAAATCACAAATCAATTTATTTCTTAATTGGAGGGCGAGTCAAATCACAAATAATTTTTTTTTTCATTTGGTCGACGAATCAATTGATTTCTTATTTGGTTGGCCAAGAAAATCGCAATTAAATTTTATTTCTTATTTGGTTGCCGAATAAACTCACAAATAAAATTAATTTTTTATTTGGTTGACGGATCAAATCACATCTATATTTTATTCGGTTGACCAAGGAAGTCACAAATAGGTTTTTTTTTATTTAGTTGACAAAGCAAATCACACAACAATTTTATTTTTTTCGGTCGACAAATCAAATCACGAATAAAACTTATTTAGGATTCAGAAATAAATTTGATTTATGGATTTGTGATTTGAAATCACGCAACCCTGGTTACAAGTGACACCAAATGTCACACGTTAATGAATAATAATAACCCCTCCTGCATTGTGTGTAATTTACCCCCTCGTTATCCTTCAGCTTGCACTCGCAAAATGTGCGCTAACTATTTGGGACCCCACCCTTCCTCTACACCAACTTTTCAACAACAGAAAGAAATATTAAAAACTAGAGTTACACTGAGGGAAATAACTGATAAATAAAAATGAATACTTTATATTTGAGTATCGTTTAAAAATGTTCATATTTAAAAATAATATTTTCATTCAAAATTTATTACGCACGTATTTGACTGTTCACATCTGAGTATGTATATGTAAGTGTACATACCCTGCAGGGAAACCGCGGACTAGTGAATAAAATTTCTAGTTCCGTACCAGATCTTTATCGCTAAAAACGAACTAGTCCGATTATAACCAGTTCAAAATCGGCGAAAAGTGTTACTTTTAAAAAACAAATTTTTTCACTTTTTTCACTAGAAATCTATATCTAAAGCAAGGATGGCCATTTCATAGGAACCCATGCCAAATTTTTCTCTTCTGCTTTCACACGTACACAAGAAAAACTGCGCTACTTTCTCTCAGCCATGAACATACTCTATGAATCAGTGAGGCCGGCGATATGGTTTTGCTGTGGTCGTGCTCAATTGATGCGAAGCTTTCAAGTTATCAAGTCGCTGCAAGACACGCAGCGTTGCCAGGTTGACGTTTTTAACGTCATTTGGACGTTTTTTGTATCCTGTTGACGTTTGGACGTTTTTTGTGTAAAAAATTACGTTTTTTAACTTCCCAGTAATTTTTCTCTGTGACTAAATCTTGTACTAAGTAGAACTGATTTTGTATTATTTTTTTAATAAATCTTTACAAGCTTTGTGTTTTGCAGCAGCTGCTTCAAAAGATATTTATGCTTTGGACACAGATGACTTAAATATGATGCATACCAAGCGTACGCGCATATTTTTTTTTTGATTCTTGGACTAAGGACCTCGTGTTCAAAGGCTGGCTGTGTAAACACTTGAGGTTACGAGGCTTATTTTAATGTTTGCAATTGCACATTAAAAGCCAAATCAAGAAGAGCTGATCTCTTGCAACACGCACGCTCGCATAAGCATCAAAAAAGCTGTAGCAGCATAAAGTCAGAAAAAAGTAGGTTTTTTTTCAAGACTTCATTGAAAAAGTAATGAACACAAACAAGGCTGAAATATTGCTATGCTCCTTCTTAGCAGAACGTAATTTACTTAGGGTTGACACCGGACAATACTGTCATGACAATAGCAATACATGCACACTTTTTCACTAATACATGCATACTTTTCCATTAGAATAATTTTGACAACTAATACGTATATCTTCATTGTCATGACAGTTTTGTCCGGCGTAAACCCTAAGTCAGCATTTTCGACAACCGACCCCCTTACCGAATGTCTACAAGAACAAAAAAAATATTAAAAATCAACGTGATTATTTATCCGCTTTATACTTGCACATTATTGGACTGAAATTTAATGGGCTATCAAACTGCATACTCAAAAAAATTCTAAAAAATCTAAATAAAAAGTTGAAAATCTAGCTGAAGCTTTGCAGATTTTTTATAATTTTTGCACTAGGTTTGAAATGTGGATTTATATTTTGTTTCTTATATAATAAGCTTGGCTTTTATGGAAAAATAATAAACATTAAATAAACAAAAGAGAAACATCCAAAATCGATCAAAATGGTGATGACTTAATCAGCTGAAGATTTTTATATTAACGATCTCAAACCAGTTTGCAAAGAATTTTAAATGTCTTCTGTCAAAATGACAATTTTTTTGGACATTCATTTGAATAAGACGTTTTTGGGTAGGAAATGACGTTTTTTCAGACCAAGAGGGACGTTTTCTCATGCCGAAGACCTGGAAACACTGAAGACACGGTAAAATTTTTTAATATGGATTCAAATTTAGATTTTATACTCATTAGCAATGGGAAAGGAGGGCACAATGTTTGCTGTGCCATGAAGAAATCGCACGGGCGATAAACTTTTTTGTTAAGCGCCATCATAGCGCCATTTCCCCTTATTACCAAATATTGAATTAATAAATTATTACGTACATATGCACATAAATATAAAGATGAATTTAAAATAATGCTAAAAAATCCCTTTTCTTTTAATTCAAAATGAATAGATTAATACAAATTCATTCATTCTATTTGCTTAAATTTTAATTTAAATTATAATAAAAGATCTAAGCAAGCAATGAAAGTGAATTAAACTATATTAAAAGGTTAATTCTTTAATATAATCTCTACCTTTCACACTATTCACATAATAAAAAAATCTCGTTTTCTTATAATTTTCAACTCGAAATCGTTGACAACACTGTTCATTCTCTTCATTCTCTCATCGTTTAGCAAAATTGAGATATATGATTTTGTTAGTTTTGGCCAATCTGATCTAAAGTGACGAATTTAGAACTGGTTCTGAACTATAGAAAAAGGGACGTAGAACGAATAAGATCTTATCTGTCGAATTTAGAACTAGTTCGGAACTATCGAAAAAGGGATGCAGCGGGGGCTTGTTTACTTTACATAGATATGTGTTTAGCGGCTTTATCGTTCAAATGCACTTCCATTCTGCACTACGCAGATGCTTTTTCATAGTTTGGTAACACAAAACAAAAGTTTGTGTTAACATTTTAACATCTTGGGACCGTCTGGAATCTAATCAATAAGAGGGAGCACCTCTGCAAAGTCAGCTACAGCCAAAGGTATGTAAACGTACACCCCCTGCAGCAAATCAAACTGGTTCCGAACTTGTGCTGAGCTAGCCTGAAACGGGACGGTACTGGTTCTTCATGTATCCCAACAAATGCTTTCAACTGTCTGTTTTAACATGGTGATGTCCTACGAAGTGACAATTGTCGCGCTCTGCAAAACTTTTGAACTTGTTCTGAGCTGACTCTGGCTTAGATGATTCTGAGACAGTTCATATAACAACAGTTCCCAGATAGTTCAAAAAGGGTCATCTCCGGGCTAGAACAAATGTGGTTAGTTTTGAGCTGGTTCTAAGAAGAATAGTATAGAGCCTGTTCTTTAAATACTAAAATTAAATAAGCACGCATACAACTTTGTAAATAAAAAATACTTCATTTTATGTTTAAAGAGCTATTTGTTTTGCACTAATTTACTTTTTGAGGCAAACTGCGCTTTAAAATTAAGAACAAAAAGTGTCAGTTATTTCTTCATTTTCTAAAACCGTTATTCTTAAAAATAATTTCTATTTGTTACGTATAAAGGGTATTTCTGTGATACTTATAATAAAAAATCTAAACTAAATCGTGTGAAAAAATGAGAAAAACCGTGATATATTTTATGCTTATTTGTGATAACTCAGCGTTAAATTGTATTAAATGTATTGAAATGTAATATATACACTCTCCGTCATCTAATAAGAATATATAGAATTTTGAATATTTACAATGGTTTTCATGCTAAATATTTTTCGTAAATTTTTTATTTGAGGATGGCTCATAAGTATTATAACCTAAACATATAAATCCACGTTTCTAACTGTGTTGAAAATTTAGTAGAATTCTAGAAGCTGTTAAAAGAACTTCAATATTTTCAAACCGGAGTTATAAGTATGCATTCCTATAGCCCATTAAATTTTAGTATAATTTATCGCGCTGATTTTTCATAACTCTTTTTACGCACGCTTTTGAAATATTTTCGTTTAAATATCTAATATCTATTTGATACACAAAAAATGATCACGGCTGTACTTTTTGCTGATATATTACATACATATGTTCCATTTAGTTAAACAATATAAGAATATTGTAGTATGTACCACAAAAACGTATATTTTCTATAAAAAATCATAACTTAGAAAAAAAAATCTTCGCTATTAGAGATTTGGGTTGATTGTAGTTCAAAGTGTCTCTTTCCCGATAAAAAAGTTTGACAGAAAAAAATACACTTTTTGAGAAAATATATTTAAAAAAAAATTTGCACTTTTTGTTTATTGTTAAATAAAAAATTTTAAATAATGAAAATCAATAATTATATCATTCTCTCTTGAAGTGACAAGAATTACTGACATTTGGGTAAAAACGTNATGTAAACGTACACCCCCTGCAGCAAATCAAACTGGTTCCGAACTTGTGCTGAGCTAGCCTGAAACGGGACGGTACTGGTTCTTCATGTATCCCAACAAATGCTTTCAACTGTCTGTTTTAACATGGTGATGTCCTACGAAGTGACAATTGTCGCGCTCTGCAAAACTTTTGAACTTGTTCTGAGCTGACTCTGGCTTAGATGATTCTGAGACAGTTCATATAACAACAGTTCCCAGATAGTTCAAAAAGGGTCATCTCCGGGCTAGAACAAATGTGGTTAGTTTTGAGCTGGTTCTAAGAAGAATAGTATAGAGCCTGTTCTTTAAATACTAAAATTAAATAAGCACGCATACAACTTTGTAAATAAAAAATACTTCATTTTATGTTTAAAGAGCTATTTGTTTTGCACTAATTTACTTTTTGAGGCAAACTGCGCTTTAAAATTAAGAACAAAAAGTGTCAGTTATTTCTTCATTTTCTAAAACCGTTATTCTTAAAAATAATTTCTATTTGTTACGTATAAAGGGTATTTCTGTGATACTTATAATAAAAAATCTAAACTAAATCGTGTGAAAAAATGAGAAAAACCGTGATATATTTTATGCTTATTTGTGATAACTCAGCGTTAAATTGTATTAAATGTATTGAAATGTAATATATACACTCTCCGTCATCTAATAAGAATATATAGAATTTTGAATATTTACAATGGTTTTCATGCTAAATATTTTTCGTAAATTTTTTATTTGAGGATGGCTCATAAGTATTATAACCTAAACATATAAATCCACGTTTCTAACTGTGTTGAAAATTTAGTAGAATTCTAGAAGCTGTTAAAAGAACTTCAATATTTTCAAACCGGAGTTATAAGTATGCATTCCTATAGCCCATTAAATTTTAGTATAATTTATCGCGCTGATTTTTCATAACTCTTTTTACGCACGCTTTTGAAATATTTTCGTTTAAATATCTAATATCTATTTGATACACAAAAAATGATCACGGCTGTACTTTTTGCTGATATATTACATACATATGTTCCATTTAGTTAAACAATATAAGAATATTGTAGTATGTACCACAAAAACGTATACTTTCTATAAAAAATCATAACTTAGAAAAAAAAATCTTCGCTATTAGAGATTTGGGTTGATTGTAGTTCAAAGTGTCTCTTTCCCGATAAAAAAGTTTGACAGAAAAAAATACACTTTTTGAGAAATTAAATTTAAAAAAAAATTTGCACTTTTTGTTTATTGTTAAATAAAAAATTTTAAATAATGCAAATCAATAATTATATCATTCTCTCTTGAAGTGACAAGAATTACTGACATTTGGGTAAAAACGTTGTTGGAATTTATTAAATTTTGACAAAGTTATGGGCATTTAAAAAAAAAATTCTCACTGTCAATTCGAATAATCGATTTTTGCCTGAAAAAAAAGCGCGTTTAATTCGGCTGAAAAATTTTTCCGAGCCAAAAGAAAAAATACGTGTCTCATTATTTGGACCAACAAACAATGTATTTGAGTTTGGTCGAAATTAAAAATCATGCTCGTACCTGACCGGTTGTCTGGAAATGGAAAGCATCATTGGAAATTAAAAAAATTACTGCATGACTACACACTTTTGTTTATCTTTTTTTAAGCCTGATCAAAAGGTCGAAAATTTTGATGAAATTTTGTATAAAGTTTGAAAACACGGCGATGACAGCGCAACTAGCATCATATGAGTTTCAACCGTCCAGCTCTGCATCCCTTTTGCAGTAGTTCAGAGACAGTTCTGAAATTTGTAGGGCGGAACTAGCGCTTTGCCAGACTGTCTCTAAATTTTGCTACCGGGTCTCTAACAATCATTCAAACAAATTTAATTTCAAATCGCACACGAAAGAACCGAAAAGATTGAAAAATCATGACTCTTTTTTCTTTCGTCTGTCGATTTTAGAACTGGTTCGGAACTGTAGAATTTAGGCCTAGTTCGGATCTATCGAAAAAGGGATGCAGTGAGGTGCAATTGACACTTCCTAGGACATCGCAATGTTAAATTCGCCAGTTGTTTGCATGCAAAAGAGATTTATCGCGAACCAGTACTGGGTCTAAATGTACTAGAAGCGCACCAGTTCAGAACTAAAGATTTCCCCACAGGGTACGCATCCCAAGCATACAGAGCGGCCACAACACACACATAAATACATAGTACATGCCCTGCAGTATGGGGGATCGACTACAGGACTGATGAATCGGTAGCAACGTGATAAACTCAGTCAGTTACCGACCGACTACTTGCAGTGTATTTCATCGATTACTTTTACAAGGCAATGTCCCAGGCGGTAGTCACCAATGGCTCTCTCTGCACTACCTGGAGTTACTAAATTAGTCACTTGAATGATTTATAGGCGCCGTCTGTCGTAGTTTTTCGTGATTCTGCTTCCGACTGGTTCGACTCTGCACTACCATGTGCACTACCACGGGTTAATAGAGTAGCTACTTACCTAGGAGTCGGTGCAGTAGCGGTTCAAAAGTAGCGATTGACTCCAGCAGTACTGGAGCGTGTATATCCGTACAAATCGCGTGCTGTGGTGTTGATGGAAATTCAACATTTGAAAGCAAATTTATATTTCTGGGTGTACTGAGTGCGCAAAGATTGTTGCCAAAATTTGTTGATATCCACAGATGATTCGGGTTCAAATTCCAGTGCAGGCAACATGCAAATTAGATATTTTTTTTAAGAGTTTTTGTCTTGATTATTCACTTCATGTATGCTTTTTCAGAACTAACGCGGTCATTTTAATATGTGCGTAATTGAATTGAATATTTACCAATATACAGTTCTTTCGTTGACGTTTATAGTAAGATTAATTGCGTTTCTATTTGATTTTAATATTTTTTCCCCTCAGTGTTCCCGGCCACGCCTTGCTGTTACTCAGTCCAATAAATAGAAATATGAAAATCAGAGAACTTGTATGATTGTATTGGGCATCCACTTGTCTTGAATTTCTAGTCACTCGAATGTACGTAATTCGGAAATACCAATACGACTAATATCATTTTCGGTCGCTCGCCGGTCATCAGTGCATGTCTTTTCCAGGGCATTACAATGAAAATTATAAAATACGGCATAATTGTTTTCACCAAATCAAATAAAAATAAATGATGGTAAAATGTACCTAAATTCAATTTAACTTTTGTTAATCTAAAATATTTTTTACGAAAAAACGAAACACGGCTTGAGAAATGTAATAAATTTTATACATCCGTACGAAAAAATTACAGTTTTGTTTAGAGCTTCAGAACATAGGTCAACAAAAAATGTCATTTATAATAAAAAATCTCAATAGGTAGTTCTGTGTTTCTGTGCTAAAAATTCTATATGAAATCCATTAAAGAATGTTACAAATTCGTAACCATTGCTTATTCCAAGTAAAGTGTTAAACTTCATGATACTAATTGGTTTTCTACCTCCAATTAAATGCAACAGTAAAATTTTGAGGGTTTATTATGAAATAAATAGGTAGATGACTTCTTCTTATTTTGCACTACAACAGTTTGGCGGTTTGGGCCGAAAAAATCGCCAGTTGCCTCTCTCCTTTGCAGATTTACGCCAGTTCTTCATCCCAAGTGCGGACAGGTCCTTCTACACTTGGTCCTTTCATTGTGTTCGTGGGCTCCTTTATTTCCGTTATCCACCCATGGGTGCGGGTTCGAAGGATCTTTTCACCGAAGCGTCGTCATCCATGCGTACAACATGTTCAAATCGCGCAATCGTTGTATTTTTATGCGCTTAGCTACGTCCATGTCGTTAAAAAGCGCGTACAGTTCGTCATTCCATCTTCTTCGGTACTCGTCGCTCACGAGAACGGGGCCATACATTTTGCGAAGAATAGTTCTCTCGAAAGCACCCAAAGCATTTTCATCTTCGGTAGACATCGTCCATGTTTCTGCGCCATATAGTTAAAAGGACGGGCATGATGAGAGATTTGTAGAGCGTCTTTTGTTCGGCGAGAGAGGGATCTGCTTTTCAATTTCCCAAAGTAGCCCCTGTTGGCAAGAGCAATTCTTCGCTTTATCTCCAGACTGACATTTTGGTGGTGGCATTTATGCTGGATCTCCTCCTTCCTCATCTCCCGGTATCGTTCCAATATTGCTCGCGTAGTGATTGGATGCAGTGTGGCTTTTGTATGCTGCGTGTTTCTCTGCAGCAGCCGCGCGGCACTCTTTGTCATACCAGTTGTTCCTGCGTGGACGGTAGTATCCCACCACCTCTTCCGCAGTGGCTCGAAGAGATTGGGAGATGGATTTCCACTGCTCATTTATATCCACTAGTTGAAGAGTTTCTTGTTTAAGCAAGATTCAGGGTCGAGTGCGAAATTTCTCGGATGTCTGTTGTGAATGCAGCTTTTCGACGTCGAACTTTCGCCGCGTTTCTTGACGCACGTTTCTTCATTTCACAGAGGCGCATTCGGACTTTGGCTGCAACAAGGTAGTGATCGGAGTCGATGTTGGCTCCTCGGATAGAATGCTCATCAAGAACGCTTGAAACTTATCTTCCGTATATCATAACAGGATCTATTTGGTTCTTCGTTTTTTGATCAGGGGATACCCAAGTGGCTTTGCAAATGTTTCGATGCTAGTGTGTGGTGCTACTAACTACCACGTTCCGTGCCGCGACTAAGTCGATCACCCTCTCTCCGTTGTTGGAGGTGTTATCATGAAGGCTGAACTTTCCGACTGTTGGACCGAAAATGCCTTCCTTGGCCACCCTGGCGTTAAAGTGGCGAGGGCGGCGCTCATATGCTTCCTCTAAGCATTCGTAGAACTGCTCGTCCTTCTCCTCCATCGGGGTGCGCGCACAAGTGAAGCTGACGTTATTAAAAATGGATTTGAATCGGATCGTGGCGATTAGTTCACTGAATTTCGCAAATTTTTCTCCATGAGTATGGAATTAATTTTGTATGCACATCTCGGTGCCAAGTTGCAGCTATTTTTTTTGCAAAATTTCGTGCAAATCAGTTCAGCCGTTTCCGCGTATTAATATAATTAAACTTTTTTAACAGGTGGAAAGTCTTAAAAAAAAGGAGCCTATTTTCCATCGTAGGTCACAAGCTATCTGTATGCAAAATTTCATGCTAATCAGTTCAGTCGTTTCCGCGTATTAATATAATTAAACTTTTTTCTGCAGGTCGAACCTCTTAAAAAATAGCCTATTTTCCAATCTAGGTCATAAGCTATCCGTGTGCAAAATTTAATGCAAATCTGCTCAGTCGTTTTCGCGTATTAAATTAAAAAACCTTTTCGAACAGGTATCAACTCTTAAAAAAAGCAGCCTATTGTCCGATCTGGGTCATAAGCTATCTATGTACAAAACTCCATGCAAATCCGTTCAGTCATCTCCGCGTGATGGTTTCCCAAACATCCAAACACACAAACATACAAACTTTCACATTTATAATCTTAGTAGGATTAGTAGGATTTGCCAATCTAGGTCATAAACTATCTGCGTGCAAAATTTCCTGTAAATCTGTGCAGACGTTTCCGCGTATTAATTTAATTAAACTTGTTAGCAGGTGGTAACTCTTAAAAAAGTAGCCCATTCTCCAACCTAGGTCATCAGCTATCTGTGTGCAAACTTTCATGCAAATCAGTTCAGTAAATGTAATTAAGCTTTGTTAACAGGTGGAAACTCTTAAAAAGGCCTATTTTCCAATGTATGTCATAAGCTATCTGTGTGTATAATTTCATGGAAATCAGTTCAGTCGTTTCCGCGTGTTAATATAATTAAACTGTTTAGCAGGTGGCAGATCTCAAAGAAGTTGCTTATTTTCTAATCTAGGTCATAAGCTATCTGCGTGCAATTTTTCATGCAAATCGATTTAGTCATTTCCGCGTATTCATTTAATTAAAATTTTTTAACAGGTGGCGCTCTTAAAAAAGTAGGTCATAGCAGGTCAATGTAGGTCATAAGCTATCTGTGCGCAAAATTTCATGCAAACCAGTACAGTCGTTTCCGCGTATTAATATAATTAAACTTTTTTTTAGCAGGTGGCAGCTCTTAAAAAAGTAACCTATTTTCTAATCCAGGTCATAAGCTATCTGTGTAAAAACTTTCATGCAAATCGGTTCAGTCATTTCCGCGTATTAATATAACTAAACTTTTTTAACAGGTGGCAACTTTAAAAAAGTAGCCTATTTTCTTATCCAGGTCATAAGCTATCTGTGTACAAACTTTCATGCAAATCGGTTCAGTCATTTCCTCGTATTAATATAACTAAACTTTTTTAACAGGTGGCAACTTTAAAAAAGTAGCCTATTTTCCAACGTAGGTCATAAGCTACCAGTGAGCAAAATTTCATGCAAATCAGTTCAGTCATTTCCGCATATTAATATAATTAAACCCTTTTTAGCAGGTGGTAACTCTGAAAAAAGTAGTCTATTTTCCAATCTAGGTCATAAGCTATTCGTGTGCAAAATTTCATGCAAATCCGTTCAGTCGTTTCCGGGTATTAATGTAATCAAACTTTTTTAACAGGTGGCCATAAGCTATCTGTGTATGAAATTCCATGTAAATCCGTTCAGCCGTTTCCGTTTGATGATTTCCCAAATATCCAAACATAATAATTTTCACATTTATAATATACAGGGTGTCCCAGAAGAAACCTGCCAAACTTTAGGGGAAGGTGGGTGAGGGGGTAAGCTCTCTGGTAAAGAAAAAATTTTCAGGTAAAAGTATTACCGTTTTTGAAATATTTAGATTTTTTTGAATTAAAAAAAATCGTGCCTTTTCATGTATTTTCTTTAACTGCATCTACAAACCAGGCTATACTTAGTAAATTTTTTATGTAAAATACTTCCAGATAGTTGCTTCTCCATATTCAAATGCAATGTAGTTAAAATATATTAAGGAACCATCATAGAATTAGGACTATTCTGGGATTTTTAACTTTTTGATATTTTCTTCCCCAACTTTGACTATCTCTGGTGAAAAAAAATGTACTGAGCTATAACTTTACATTACATAAAAAAAATGCTCATTTAAAAAAGATTTCAGAAAGGTGCCACTATTACTGTTTCGAATAGAAAAAAAGTTATAGCCGTTTTTGTGGGCAAAGGACTGAGACACGCTAGAATGTATGAATAGATTTAAATTTAAGTTGCTCTTGTTACCGACCAATGACATGCTAAATAGTACTTACTACTAAATAGTTACTTACCGGAATTCGGACTAGAGTCTATAACAAGGGCTATATCTATCAATATTTTTTGTGAAGGATGGGTTCACGTGAAATAAAATATACATGAGTTGTTTGAAGAAAAATTTATTCATTTATTGATAAAATATGCTCAAATTGGCGACCTTCTACTCTAATACAAGCTCGGCACCTTTTAAGAAAAGACGCTTTTAGAGATCTTAAACTCAGTTGGGGTGTCTCAGCAGCAGCTCCATTTATTTGTTCCAGCAAATGCTCTTCGTTTTGAATTGTTTTTGAATAAATTTTGTCCTTAAGACAGCCCCAGTAGAAAAAATCTCATGGATTCAGGTCTGGCGTTGAGCGGGCCACGTGATTGGCCCGTATCGTCCAATCCATCGGCGAGGATAAGTTTCGTCTAAATGAGCTCTTACTTCACGCCCGTAGTGAGCAGAGCACCCGTCATCTGCAGCCATAGTCTTCGCCGCAGGTTTAAGGGTACATCTTCTAAAAGAGTTGGCAGCAATTTCCTGAAGGAACTCTAAATGACTGTGAGAGTTGAGCGTTGGCGGCAGTTCCACAGGTCCCAATATCTGACATTTAAAAATACCGCACCATAAATTTATTTTGTACCGGTACTGCGAACGATCTTCTCTCATTTCGTGAGGATTATCTATCTTCCAACTGTGAAGGTTATGTAAATTAAAATAACCATCACGTTTGCATGATGATTCATCGCTCCAAATTATTTTATTAAAAAAGTTGGGGTCTGATTCATGCATTCGCAACATTTCACGGCAAAATCAACCCTCGACAGGTAATCTCTTCTTGTAGAGCCTGAACACGTTGAAGGTGGTAGGCATGAAATCGATGGTCTTTTAAAGCTTTGCGAACTGTAGTTTTTGGTATTCCTGTCCGTCTTTCCATCATTTTCACTGAAGTCGATGGACCTAGTTCCACTTCCTCTAACAACTTCATTATCTACCGTTGCAGGACGTCCTGTTTCGCCGCCACGCATTCCACGGATGCGACCTTAAAAAGTGAGAAATGATAGTTAACAAGCAAGCAAACAGGAAAGGTGTAAAAATCACTTACCTTCATATATTTCTCTGTGGGTCCGGGCGAATACTTCACGAACCGGATGCCGACGATTGGGGTATCGCTCTGCATAGAGTCTTTGAGCAGCTCTGGTATTACAGCAAGCTTCACCGTAAATTAGGTGAATATCCGCATATTCATACTGCGTGTTATGTGTCTTAGTATTAATAACACAATATTCGAAGGGTCCAATTTAACAAAATCCACTTTCACTAATTCCAGTAAGTAACATAAAATAATGTCAGGAGCAGGTAATAATGTACCTTTGTACTATTTAGCATGTCGTTTGTCGGTAACAAGAGCAACTTAAATTTAAATCTATTAAATATATTCTAGCGTGTTTCAGTCCTTTGCCCACAAAAGCGGCTATAACATTTTTTTTCTACTCGAAACAGTAAGAGTGGCCCCTTTCTGAAATCTTTATTAAATGAGCAATTTGTTTATGTAATGTAAAGTTATGGCTCAGTACATTTTTTTTCACCAGAGATAGTCAAAGTTGGGGAAGAAAATATCAAAAAGTTAAAAATCCTAAAATAGTCCTAATTTTATGATGGTTCCTTAATATATTTTAACTACATTGCATTTGAGTATGGAGAAGCAACTATCTGGAAGTATTTTACATAAAAAAATTTACTAAGTATAGTCTTGTTTGTAGATGCAGTTAAAGAAAATACATGAAAAGGCATGATTTTTTTTAATTAAAAAAATTCAAATATTCCAAAAACGGTAACACTTTTACCTAAAAATTTTTTGTTTATCAGAGAGCTCACCCCCCCACATACCTTTCCCTAAAGTTTGGCAAGTTACTTCTGGGACACCCTGTATATATACACTCCGTTGCATAATTATAAATCCAGTACAAAAGTCGTTGAAACAGCCGTCACAATCAAGATAGGTAAAAACTTTCTTCTATGACTTTTGCATGGTAAGAGCTCTCTTAAAATAGAGTGGTAATTAAACAAATCTAAAAATTACTAAGATAGGAACTATAAATCCAAAAAAAGAAATCCCAATAAAATGAGTAATACATGCAAATATGTCCTTCCAATACTCTATTTGTGCTCCATTGACTTTAATTAACTGCAATATATGCTTCCACATACTTAGACATAATGTCTTCGGCAAATCAGCATCCAGTTTATGCCACTCTTGCAAAATCGCTTATTTAAGCCATACATCGTTTTCAAATTGGCGATTATCAGCATAAACTTTCTTTACCAGTATTCTCCACAAATTTTCCATTGGATTGAGGTCACGAGAGCACAACGGTCCAGTAAAGTATGGTATTAATTTTGTATACACATCTCGGTGCCAATTTCCAGTTCTCTACAATAAACACCTCCAGAGATATGCAGCATAGAAAAATCAAACTTTTTGGATTCTAGGCTAATTGGCCTCATGTGGTTGAGTGCAAGAAAAAACTTTCTTCACATTGCAGCCCGACGTTTCGCTAACCTTCTTAGCTTCCTCAGGGGCGATTTCTTTATTAAAAACATCAACAAAAGAATCAAGAAAAATATGCAAAACATTAAAATATGCACATTGGATGTTAACATTTTACAAACAATAATAAAAATCACAGTGTTTGACAATTTCGAAAATTACATACATTTACAGTATCGGTCATATCTATAGCACGCTATTTCCAAGTGATATTGTGTGCCCCTTATGTTTATTTATTTATTAGACAAACCCCATATATACCCAAGTTCAACAATTTGTAAATAACTACAAAAAAGTGTAACAAATTTTCACCCAAATTTGAAACTTTTTTCCCGGAAGTGTTAGATTTTTTTTGAGTACACAGTTTTTTTTTTACGGATGTCCGCTTCGTGCTCACTTATGCGAACTCCTAACGCCCTTTTCGTTGTTCCGATGTATATTTTATTGCAAACTTCGTTCTCGCTTCCCTTGCATGCAATTTCGTACACTACGTTGTTTTGTTGGTGTGACTCTACTATTGTTTTTGTTTTTGTAAATATTGAAGCTAATGTGCAGTTTGATTTATAAGCTAGCGCTGTGCTTTCGTTGTTTGTATACTTCTTGTGGTTAAATTTTTCGCTTAATTTAGGCCATATGTGACGCTATAGTATCGTTTCGTCTTATCTGTTGTTTTTGTGGTTGATTTACTTTTACAAACACAAAAGTAAATCAACCACCCAGCAAAACCAGCGTGACCGAAACTCAAACACAAACGCAGATTGTATGCTGTTACTAACACACATGTAATAACTTTTGATTGGAGTGCCATCTATTGTTTTTTCTTGCGAGGTATCTTTCGCATATGAGTAAGTAGTCAAGCTAATCTTTTCACATATGAGCAAGCAGGCAAACTATTTGGTTTGAAAAATCACACGTACACAAAACTTCTGGGAGCATTTTTGATTCACTATTAAGAATGTGATAGCAAAACGTGCCGAACTTAATGGGCACGCGTGACGGTCACGTTACTAGGAAAGCGACCGCCACTGTTCTTGCTGGGCACAAAAACAACAGATAAGACGAAACGATACTATAGCGTCACATATGTGCCTAAATTAAGCGAAAAATTTAACCACAAGAAGTATCCCAGCAAAAAATCGGTAATTGCTTTTAGTGGTAACGTGTTCTAGAAGGCATAGCGTTATAATGCCTTCGAATTTTTTCGCTTCTTTTAGGCATTGTCGGTAATGCAAAGTAGAATGTCCTAAAATATTTTATTTATTTCGCTTCTTTGCTTCATTTCGGGGAATGCAACGTAGAATGCTGCATCGTAGTCAGCTGAAAAATATATTGAATATCCAAAAAATCTTTAGTTTTTAGTTAGTTTCTGTGGAAATTTGTCTCGCATAAAAATCATGTTTTGCTTTGTTCAATTTGCAGCGAAGTTGAAGTCAGTCAATGAAGTGAAGTACATGAGTGAGGAAGTACAATTTTAAGCTTAATTAAATATGCATGTATGTACATACCGATTTTTAAGTAAAATCTAAATACCCAAATACATACATATGTTTGTATAAAAACTGATTTATAAAAATTTTAATTAAATTTAATCTTTTAAGACATTTTCTGATATAATATAAATAAGTATGTACTCATCTGGGCATTCTACATTAGTTTCTCTGTAAGGCATTCTTTGTTCGCTTCTCTGGATTCTGTTTATCCATGCGTTCTCCCTTTGTTTGAAGGTAATGCTGCGGGTAAGGGCCTACCGCCAATGACATGCCCATGTTAAAATAAGGCCTTCCTGAAGCGAAAGGGTAAGCGATTCCCATCGCCTAGCTCGTTTCTACATTCGTTTCTATGGTAATCGTGTTTTTTGCTGGTATACAAACAACGAAAGCACAACGCTAGCTTATAAATCAAACTGCACATTAGCTTCAATATTTACAAAAACAAAAACAATAGTAGAGTCACACCAACAAAACAACGTAGTGTACGAAATTGCATGCAAGGGAAGCGAGAACGAAGTTTGCAATAAAATATACATCGGAACAACGAAAAGGGCGTTAGGAGTTCGCATAAGTGAGCACGAAGCGGACATCCGTAAAAAAAAAACTGTGTACTCAAAAAAAATCTAACACTTCCGGGAAAAAAGTTTCAAATTTGGGTGAAAATTTGTTACACTTTTTTGTAGTTATTTACAAATTGTTGAACTTGGGTATATATGGGGTTTGTCTAATAAATAAATAAACATAAGGGGCACACAATATCACTTGGAAATAGCGTGCTATAGATATGACCGATACTGTAAATGTATGTAATTTTCGAAATTGTCAAACACTGTGCTTTTTATTATTGTTTGTAAAATGTTAACATCCAATGTGCATATTTAATGTTTTGCATATTTTTCTTGTTTCTTTTGTTGATTATTAATTATTATTAAATTAAACATTAAGTATTAATTAAATTAAACATTTCTAACAGGTTGCAACTCTTAAAAAGGTAGCCTATTTTCCAACCTAGGTCATAAGCTATCCATATGCTAAATTTCATGCAAATCCGTTCAGTCGTTTCAGCGTATTAATTTAATTCAACTTTTTTAACAGGTCTCAGCTCTTAAGGAAAGTAGCCTACTCTCCAATCTAGGTCATAAGCTATCTATGTGCAAATTTGCATGCAAATCCGTTCAGTCGTTCCCGCATATTAAATAAATAAAAACTTTTTAACAGGTGGCAACTCTTAAAAGAATAGCATATTAACCAATCTGGCCCATAAGCTATCCGCGTCCAAAATTTCATGCAAATCCGTTCAGTCGTTTCCGCGTGATGATTTCCCAAGCATCCAAACATACAAACTTTCACATTTATAATATTAGTAAGATTAGTAAGATAGTAAGATAAGATATAATATTAGTAAGATATACACTTGTGATCTGCTAATTAAGCCAGCAACATTTTGGTAAATTTTGGCTATTTTTCTTTTGATTATTTAATGTTTATTATTTTTCCATATAAGTCTAGCTCATTATATAACAAACACCACATAAATCCGATTTCAAACTTTGTGCGAAAATTATGAAAAATCTGCAAAGTTTCAGCTAGATTTTCATCTTTTTATTCAGATTTTTTTAAATTATTTTGAGTATGCAGTTTAACAGCTCATTAAGTTCTAGGGTAATAATGTGCAAGTCTTAAGTTGCTAAAAAATCGCTTTGATTTTTAATAATTTTTTTCTGACTTCATAACGCATTTTTTCATGCAAAAAAAAATGTCGAATTTGTTATATACCTTAGTAAAAGTAGTATATGTGCACATTGTTTTTCCTCGATTTCTCTGTATTAAATAAGGGTAAAATTTTTTGTGGTATGCAATTATAATAGCCCTCAATAGTACATTCAATAGAAAATAATTATATGTGCATAAGGAGTTACTCGGCTTCTGATTGCTGCAGTGTCATAAATTCTCAACAAGAAAGTACACTAACAACTGGGTGCTAAAAACTTAAATATTTAGAAGCTATTTTATATTAAAAACCGTTTTATTATTTTTCCATATTATATCACGACCCATAATATCCCGTGGTATTGAACTGTCTGAAGAGGAGCCCGGAAAGATAACGGTTAAAAATATTCGTGGCATGAAAGTTAGCTAAATAACTGCTAGAGTAAGCTGTAGGCTATGGAAATCATAGTCTTAGAGGTCCTATACAATCCTAAAAGAGTGATCCAATCGGCATATCCAAAGGCTAGCTACTAGGGACAACATGATTTGCTGAAAAATGTATATGCAGTAGAATCTAAATGTCACATGAAAGTTTCCAACAAATAATAAATACGGACTTGGTACCTAGGCTAAACAAAAAAATCGCTAAATCACAGCTCAATTGATTAATATATGGCACGAAAATACGCTTTTGCCATTTAACAAAAAATAAAAATGTTGAATAAAGAATAGAAGAACGATATTTTCAGTGATGAAAAAAATTGCAATATAGTAGATGCAAACGCCTACCTAGGGTGGCCAGATATTATAGTGATATAATCAGTACAGTTGGGATCAAAAATCAGTACAAAGCCATAAAAATCAGCTCATTTTTAAGCGTATTTTTATTATTAACAATATAACAACCAAATAACAGCACATTAATTTAACAAAAAATAACTAATAGACTGTTAAATAATAATAATAATAGATTGGCGCTTACACATATGTTAGTGTTTGGCCGAGCTTCTCCTCCGACTTGTGGCGTGCGCCTTGATGTTGTCACACAAAGCGGAGGGGCCTACAGTTTTACGCCGACTTCGAACGGCGATTATATTTTTATGAGAAGCTGTTTTTCATGGCAGAAATACACTCGGAGGTTTGCCATTGCCTGCCGAGGGACGACCGCTGTTAAGAAAAAACCTTTTTCCATATTTTTTGGGATGTTGCTTTGACCAGGGCTTGAACCCAGGTGCTGATGAGTGAAAGCGCGCACTGCTTATCACTACACCACAGCGGTCGACTGAAAGCGCGCACTGCTTACCACTACACCACAGCGGTCAAGAGACTTTCAAATACATATAGTATTATCAATATAAAAATTCATTACTTTAAAACAAATCAAAGGTATTACGTATGTATGTACAGCTGTGCTCAGGAAAATAGTAGTAAAATGTATTGACAGGTTTTGAAAATTTTTTCTTTCCTTACTTAATTTAAACTTTTATAAAAATATAGTTAATTCTATAACAAAATACATGTGAGTTGAAGTGTCAAACTTTCTAGACAATTTATAAAAATTGAGAAAATTAAAAAAAAAAATGTTTAGCCCATTCAGTTTCAGTAGAAGAGAGCTCGAGTCAGAATCTGTTTGCATATTGCAAGCTACAAATTTAAAACATATTTAGTTGGTGTGCTTATTAAATACAACATTTACATTAAAATGTTGACTAAAAGGTATATTACCGAATTATCGCTAAACGAATTTTCGAGTACGAATGAAATTTAATAGTGTAAATGTGTATGTGCAAGTAAAATTACAGGTGGTCGAACATCAAAATCAAAGTAAAGCTACATATGTATATCATATCCAAGACTCGGTAGTTTCCAAATTTTTAGAACTTACATTGCACCGTAGAAGTAGTCGTCTTAAGTTTGAAATACTGATAGCCGATTTCTCAGTGGATGTTTAATTATAATCAAAAGATTATCTCTTATTGTCATCTTCTCAGTGTACTTAATATATGATTAACTCACGACCACCTTTCATAAGATTTATTTATGGCAAAACCAGCTTTTCCTGTTAATCCTGTAAAACCTGCAAATCGTGATTGCAAATCGGGTTGGGTTGAATCCAAACAATTTGTTATTTTGTGAAATCCTAGGAAACGAAACAATTACAAGCTGACACCTTTTTAATAATGGTTCAGTTTAATTAATGCTTTCAACCTGCTCACACGTATGAGTTGTTAAAAACCATTTGGCGGACACTTGCCATATTGGATCCGCCATTTTGAATTTTCGAAAACTGACATCAAATTCGTAATCGGTGACTCCCAAAACCCCTGAGTAACGATTTTCAAGCGAATCCGATGAATTTTTCCAAAAGGTGTCCGCCATATTGGTTTTCTGGGGTTATATCAAAACCCTGAACTGATGGGGTTAAATGGACCTCGGATTCGGATTCAGCGACCCCAAAAACATAAAGTACACATAGTGAGACCTTTGGGTCAGAACACAAATTTTTTTTTGTGTGGCTGTGTAATTCACTGCGGGAAATTTTTTTATTCTCTTTTTGTCTTCGCCCTCTCGTTTTTGCCTTTATAGGTTTTGAACGAACCATTATATCACATTCCTAGGCAAGTTTTGAAAGAATATTTTCGATACTAAATTTTATTAAAACAAAATGTTGAAACCAGCTTCATATAGAAACAGTGTCATCGTTAATTAAGAAAGAGATGTTCTTAAATATCATAACTTTACGACACTCACATATTGACTAGATTTGACTATTTATTTTATTATATTTTAATTTGAATTATTTGTTTATAAAAATATAGTTTATTCCTTAACAAACACTGAATGAAAATAAGTTTAATCTTTGAACAACATTAAAAAAAATCGGCAAACTTTCGTAAAAATTTCGAACTTTCTATTTCAATTTTATCCTTAATATTTTGCAGTTTTTTAGCTCATTAAATTTTAGTCTAATAAAGTGGAAATTTAAAGTAGCTGTGATTTACAGTTGATGTATGGCATATTTTTGACGATGTCGGTAATTTTCTTCCATATTAGCTAAATATGTTCGACAATAAAAATCAACGATAAGTCGCAGCTATGTATTTTAAACTTGCGTTTTATTTGAATTGATCGGGCTACAAAACTGCATACCCAAAATATGTATTTCTAGGAAATCTAATTAAAAAGCTTTACGAAAGTTCGTTGATTTTTTTAATGTTGCGCAAAGATTAAACTTTGGATTTATACGGATTTTGTTAAAGTGTAAACTGCATTTTTATAAACAAATAATTAAAACTATATAATTTTAAGATAAATGGCCAATCTAGTTAACATGTATTACGTTTTGATAAGCACTTGAAATGTCAAGTTTTAGTACTGAATTCAAAGAAGATGTCTCTTTTATCCATTCATAATAACTTTAAAAAATGTGTTTGTTAAGAAGTGTATCTTAAAATATCTGCCTTGACATTCATGTTAAAAGTGTAAAATATGTAAATGTACCTACATAAACTTTCCCGTGAATACTATGTATGCATGCATGCATATGAGCAAATTAAAAAGTCGATACAATTTACAGTCGAAAAGTACAGTTTTTGTATAGATTATAGATTACTTCCCAACACTGTGGGAAACTAAGCAAAATAGCCTAGTGTATTCGCAAATATTCAAATACATAATCTACCAACCGATAATTTTATATATTCATTAAAATATAATTTGTCATCAGTCTGAAATAAGAAAATTATAAATCGGAAAGGTAAAATAGTATTGTGTTATTAATTCAAAAATAAAAAGTTTCATTTCACTGACGAAGGGGGTACGGGATCTATCGCCCCCAAATCCCCCCTGGTTACGCCAGTGCATTGGATTGATTAATTTCTCGGGCAATACTACCAAATATGTTTCGACTTTCCAGCGGGAAATTCATGCAATGCAAACAACAAAATCGTTATTCGAGGAAAGAAACCCCCATTTTTTGAGCGTCTAGCTTAAAATCAGGGCTTGAGTTCTCATGAGTACTTGTAATATCTACTCTTAACAAGATTACATGCCACGAAAATTCTCTCTCGTTTTCTTACCGTGCTCGGGGTATTATGGGTCGTGATATAATATGGAAAGATAATAAAACGGTTTTTAGTATGAAAATAGCTTCCAAATATTTAAGTTTTTAACACCCAGTTGTTAGTGTACTTTTTTGTTGAGAATATATGACACTGCAGCACTGCATGTACTACTGATTGCTGACACGGTAGATAAAATTATACACGAAAACCAATCTAATGTATGGAAAATACTTATAAACCAAGGGCTATTATAATCAGTGTTGCCGCGAATTCATTTCTTTAAAAAAGGGCTAAAAAATTGCTAAAAAGCCGTTGCGGCTAAAAATGGTAGCTAAATTTGTTTACTTACATATACATTAGACTGCATCACCAAAAAAAGTTGCGGTTTTTCCACCAGGATTACAAAACGTATTATATTTTAAGACGTCCACCAAAATATTTCGCAAATATATTAAGATTTAAGTGAGCTGGACCGATTTGAAAATACCTCCAAAAATGGAGTTTTTTATGAATAAAAATAGTTTCTTAGAGAAGTTTTTGAAAAAAAGTCCCCTCAGATGACAAAACAGATTAAACTTAAAAAATCTGCATACAAATATTTAAAAATCTTTTCAACGGAATCGTAAGAATGACATTTGTGATGCTATTTTTTTACTTTTTTCAAAGATTGGTTTACGAAAAACTTGAATAACTGGGCCAAAACTATTCTGATTTAGACTTATGGGATCTCAGTAGAAAGGCATTTTCACCCTGTTTTTATTTCTGTGCGAAAAAAGTCATTCGGTTCCCAACACATCTTAATTGAACTTTGAATGACGTTCGCCCATCCTACCTTTCTCTTTCAGCCTTTGAATGAGTTTATTAGCAAACNAAATCAGAATAGTTTTGGCCCAGTTATTCAAGTTTTTCGTAAACCAATCTTTGAAAAAAGTAAAAAAATAGCATCACAAATGTCATTCTTACGATTCCGTTGAAAAGATTTTTAAATATTTGTATGCAGATTTTTTAAGTTTAATCTGTTTTGTCATCTGAGGGGACTTTTTTTCAAAAACTTCTCTAAGAAACTATTTTTATTCATAAAAAACTCCGTTTTTGGAGGTATTTTCAAATCGGTCCAGCTCACTTAAATCTTAATATTTTTCCGAAATATTTTGGTGGATGTCTTAAAATATAATAGGTTTTATAATTCCAATAGAAAAATAGTACTGATTTTTTTTGTAAGGGGAGTGATGCAGTCTAATATACATATATAAGTTATACGCAAACATTTTCAATAAGTAATGGTATAGAAAAACAATGAACTCTGGAAAAAGCTAAGGTGTTATCCAACCAAAAACCTTTTTGTATAAAAGGGGAAATACACGACACCAGCTTGCTGGATCCATCAAGTGATTGTACCCAAGACCGATAGAATACAAGATTGATTGATGGGAAATTCGGGAGAGTAACGTGAATATGACGTCATCGGAGATTTCCGGTGAAAAGAGCTGAGAGAGATATATCAGTATGTACATATATGTTTTGCATATGTACATGTATATGTATTTCACACAGACAATACACAAAATCTCCTATGACGTCATATTTCTATCAAATTTTTCAAGAGAGAGTTAGCGGTATCACAATCAGCGCCACCTTCTGTATTCGTTTCTCCATGGATTGTACCATTAAGCTCNTCTTTATCGCCAAAAAGGAACTAGTCCGATAGGAACTAGATCCCCACCAGTCCAAAATCGGCAAAAAGTGGTACTTTTAAAAAACTAATTTTTTTCAGTTTTTTCCACTAGAAATCTATATCTAAAGTGACTAATTTAGAAATGGTTCGGAACCATAGAAAAAGGGATGCAGAACGAACTAGATCTTATTTGTCGAATTTAGAACTTGTTCGGAACTATGGAATACGGGATGCAGCGGGGGGCTTGTTTACTTTACATAGATATATGTTCGGCGGCTTTTTCGTTCAAATACGCTTCTATTCTGCGCTTCTGGCTTTTTCATAGCTAGGTAATACAAAACTAAAATTTGTGTTAACATTTCAACATCTTGGGACCGTCTGGAATCTAAGAAATAACAGCGAGCACCTCTGCAAACTCAGCTACAGCTAAAGGTATGTAAACGTACATTTCTTACAATCATTCAAACAAATTTAATTTCAAATTGAAAACACATTTCTTCCAAAATAACTTAAAATCGCACACACGGAAGAACCAAAAAGATTGAAAAATCATGATACTTTTTTCTTTCGTCTGTCGATTTTAGAACTGGTTCTTAACTATAGAATTTAGGACTAGTTCGGAACTATCGAAAAAGGGATGCAGCGGGGGGCAATTGGCACTTCCTAGGACATCGCCATGTTAAATTCGCCAGTTGCTTGCATGCAAAAGAGATTTATCGCGAACCAGTACTGAGTCTAAATGTACTAGAAGCGCACCAGTTCAGAACTAGAGACTTTCCCCACAGGGTATATACAGTATATTTTGCTTTGCTGCCTTTATGCTTAAGTGCACATTTAAGATACCTACCCCAAAATGCGCATCTGAGACATTATTTTTAACATTTATAAGGAAACTGCTCCGATAGATGCATTCAACATACCTGCACATTGGCGATAGCTGCCTTAAAAATGGTGCAACTAGTATCAATTATCAAAGAAAGTATTACGTTTACCTAATTTTACAAGCTTTTATTTATTTTACTCATATCGCAGAACAACGTAAATGGCTATCAATTTTTATAGTTATATAGATAATAAGATACCATTCGAAAAAAAATTTCGCTTGCATTATTTTCTACGTGATAAGTGCTTCTCCATTATTTGGTTTCATAGGGATTCGGATACCTTCCTCATTGAAGTAGTAAAGAAAATTCGCTTAAGTGCCTTTTTCGGTTAGGTGCACAAGTTTTTCGTGCAAAGAAGGATGTGCAGCTAAGCAAAATATACTGTATATGGTAGGAGCAGGATTTGTACTTCAATTCTATTTACTCAAACTTTCAGTATACAAATTAATATCAGTGGCAACCCTTTTGAAAAATATCTGGATCAAAGAGCTTGTAAATTTTATTTTATTCTACTAAAGCGATTTCAGACACCTGTGGTATGGTACCCATTCGTAATATATTAAATGTAGGAACTAAAAACGAATAATGCAACATATCATAGCAAAACTATACATATAGTCGTTTAAAGTGCAAAACCGCGTATGTGAAGTTGTAGAAATTATTTTCTAGAGCGTAAAAACACTCATATTTCAAAATGGTTCTCTGTTTTTTTAAAGCAATCGCATATCTGCCTAGTATATTTCAGGACGAATGGATAGGGTTTGAGCCAAGAGTTTGTGTGAGCAAATCCAATTTTTGGCAGCCAATGTCAGTTACGCGGTTTTGCAGAATCACGATACGTGGTTTTGTACTTTAAACTACGATATGTTTATTGATGAATGGTATTTAACAGAGATAATACCTTAGACAATTTTACAAGAAGCTAATCTCGTTTATGCTTAGAACCGTGAGTCGGGCACTCAGTGCCTATATTCATTTTTGAAGCGAAACTTCTTTAGCGGCGGTTAGTTGGTTGGGATTAAATTGAAATGATGCAACGGAAATGGTGCAACGGAAACGGTGCAACGGAAATGGTTGGGGATGAAACAAGTGCTTCTTGGGTGTTTGCGTATGGAATTAGTTACTTTTACAAAAGTTTGCTAATAAAAGGTTAAAGAATACTACTTAGAAAAAGACCAATACAAGAATGAAAGTAAAGGTGACTACGAACATAGATAAAGAAAAGGATAAAGGCAAAGGTAAAAATAAAACCAAAAATACGTAAAGATAAAGTTAAAATGAAGACCAAGGTAAATTAAAACACTTTACTTATGTATATAAGGGTAAAGGCGAAGGGGAATATGTAATAATAATAATAATAGATTGGCGCTTACACATAAGTTAGTGTTTGGCCGAGCTTCTCCTCCAATTTGTGGCGTGCGCCTTGATGTTGTCACACAAAGCGGAGGGACCTACAGTTTTACGCCGACTCCGATCGGCGATTGTATTTTTATGAGAAGCTGTTTTTCATGGCAGAAATACACTCGGAGGTTTGCCATTGCCTGCCGAGGAACGACCGCTGTTAAGAAAAAACATTTTTTCTACATTTTTTGTGATGTTGCTTTGACCAGGGCTTGAACCCAGGTGCTGATGAGTGAAAGCGCGCACTGCTTACCACTACACCACAGCGGCCGAAGGGGAATATGTAGATGAAGAAAATGATAAACATAAAAGTAAAGACAAAGGGAGGATGAGGATAACGATAAGAGTAAAGATAGGGAAAGAAAGATTAAAATAAAGGTAATTAAAGAGGAAAGGATATAGAGAGAGATACAGAGACTCAATCTGGGAACTATTTTGGGATTTTAGAGATTTTCCTGATTCCAATAAAAATATCGATAGAAATATCGATTATTGTATCGATAAGTTCCGAAAATAGCGATAGCAAAATTGATAACAATATCGATAAAAATTTCGATAAAGAAATCGATAAAAATATCGATTACTTTATCGATAAGTCCCGAATTTGTTATCGATTTTGTAATCGATATTTTTAACTATTTTGTTAGCGATATTTTTTATCGATTTTGTTATCGTTATTTTTATAGGTTTTGTTATCGATATTTATCGATTTTGTTATCGATATTTTTATCGATTTTATTATCGATATTTATCGACTTTGTTATCGATATTTACCGATTTAGTTATCGATATTTATCGGCTTTATTATCGATATTCATCGACTTTGTTGTGGACATTTTTATCCTGTTTGTTATCGATATTTTTATCGATTTTGTTATGGGTAGAAATATCGATATCAAGATATTTCTATCGATTTTTTATCGATTTTGTTATCGATATTTATCGATTTTGTTATCAATATATTTATCGACTTTGTTGCCGATATTTATTGATTTTGTTATCGATATTTTTATCAATTTGGTTATCGATATTTATCCATTTAGTTATCGATATTTATCGATTTGATTATCGATTTTGTTATCGATGTTTATCGATTTTGTTATCGGTTTTTTTATCGATTTTGTCATGGATAGTGTTATCGATATTGTTATCGATTTTGTTATGGATATTTTCATCGATATTTTTATCGAGTTGCTAATAGATTTTGCTACCTATATTATTATCGATTTTGCTATCGAAATTTTTATCGAATTTTTCATTGATTTTGTTATCGATATTTTCATCGGTTTTGTTATCGATATTTTATTGGATGTTACTATCGATTTTGTTATCGATAGAGTATAAATATAAAAATGAAGATAAAGGAAAACAGAATAACATATGTATATGTAATTAGAACGAACAGGTGTAGAGGTAGGGATCTAGATAGAAAAAAGACAAAAAATATAACCTTAAGCAAAAGCAATTGTATATATGTATGTATGTATATTGGTTATGAAATAAAATAGATATGTATGGAACATATGTAAGTTTCACTTCTCCAGTGTGGCCCAGGCGCACTTACTTTTTTTGAATTTAATTTCGGGGGTTTGGGAAGTCAAATTTGATTTTTTTGTCGGCAGATAGATTGTACCTTGTTTTATGAGTAGACCAAATTCCAGGTGTATATCTCTTATAATAAGGAAGCACCGGTATTTTATATGGTGAGATCTTAGAAAGATAAATTTGTATTTATATTTGTATTTGTATTTATTTTGATTTTAATCCTAGCACAACAATTAAACAAATTATTTTATAGTGCTAGTCACCATACATAAATAACTAAATCTAAGAAATTAGTTTTAAATTGCACCCAGAAAAAGGTTTATTNGTTTAGTTATAATAACCAAGATTTGGTTATAGTGATCAAGTGGCATAGTTGGATATGGCGAAATAAATATATAGTTCACGAAAGTCTGCAATTTACTTAAGACTTCTAGTTGGGACAAATGTATATTTGTTAATAATTACAAAACGACTACCTTGATCGGACAATATTGTTAGTTGAATAAAATCATTGTTGAGCAAATATAAACAATGCTTTGGTTGATACAAGTTGTCAATTATTTTTGTGAACTTGCTGTAGACTTGAATCAGCTAACCGTGTATTATTGGAAAACAAGTTTCAGTTTGGCACAAATAAAAATTTACTCGATGTTTGTTGTGTTTACTTTCTTTTATTTGCATATATTAAGCATAAAACGTACATATTTACATAAGTTAGTTACTAAAGTAAATAATACATATGTATATGGTGGTAAGGATTTCATAAAAAAACAACGATGAAACAGGAACAGTCTCGCGAAAACCCAGGTCAATATCTGCTGGAAGTATACTGCTTTGCTTTTTCCTTGGCTAAATAAACACTTTAAAATTCACTGAAAATCCCCGGTTGGCATCAAACTTTATATTTTTAAATAACTATGCGCGCACCGAAACAACTCGCGGTGATAGAAAAACTGAAACTGAGACAAACAATTCTGTACATGTCATAGCGCACACTTTTCTTTCTCTACCTTAGTTGTGGAGTGCAGTGCGGACGTAAGCTATTGTTTTTCTCTCGAAAAAAATTGTGTTTACAGTGTGATTTACGAAGTGAAAATTGCCAGAGAAGGTAAATAGAAGAGTGTGAAGATAGTGCCAGTGCCATTGTTAGAAAATAGAGGCCACTCAGGTATGAAATTTGCATTTTTTTGAAAAGTAATACATCCTTATTTGGGTAATATTTAAAAAGCAAAAGCTTTTTACTAAGTTTTGGCCCCAATCAAATCAGCTGATTGGATAATTTTGACATACGTCAAAACTTCATCATATACATAAAGTTCTGATTAGAGCTTTTAGCCGGGACACAATCCAACGAAAGCTAAAGCTCAAAGCTTAAAAGTTAAAAGCTTTACTCCCCTTTAAAGGTGATGCCAACTCACCAAAAAGGGCCGAAACTAAGGGAAAAATATGGAGAGTAATGAAATCGAAGCTGATCCCTTTAAAAGCAGCATGAGGACCTCAAGGTCACCTATTGTAGCCGCAAATAGTAGGCTAGGAGAGTGTTCATCACCTTTGGCACCCTCGGTAGAGCACGCTGGAGTTGCTCCTCTTGATTTAAGTGGTACACACCACGAAGAGGGAAACAACGCAAACACAGCAAATAGTAGCGAAAAAGCTGCAGAGAAAGATGCTTTTGTGCTCTTAGGTAGTCAACTTAAGGACCTTATTGGTATGATGGCCCCTCCCAGGCGCAGCATTCACCAGCCAATGAGGGACTTAGTAAGTGAGGTAATGTGGATCTACGAGAAGGCAAACATAGCAAACGGAAGAAAGAAAATTACTTAGATCTGTTGTGAAGGATTGTAAGTTTACGCAGACCTCTCCTCCTTTTAAGAAAGGTAGTCAAGCTGGTAAACGAGGGCTAGAAGATACATCCGGGATTGTGATGAACTCGCCAAAGCGAAAGGAGAGCACTACTACAAAGAAAAATGGTGAAAAAGAGGTAATTGCTGCATCCTATAGCGAACATGTGATGAACTCGCCAAAGCGAAAGGAGAGCACTACTACAAAGAAAAATGGTGAAAAAGAGGTAATTGCTGCATCTTATAGCGAAACTTTGGCAAACGCAAATCAAATGCAACCTAGTGAATGGGTTACACAAACGCGGAAGAAGGCAAAAAAACCTAGACCCAAACCAGTTAAGCCGAACGCTATCATTATAAAGAAAGTCAATGAGGAAGACATGTCTTATAGCGACATTCTAAGGACTGTAAAAGGCTCTGCTGATTTAAACAAGCTCGGAGAACAAGTAATTAGAGTGCGCAAAACTACTTGATACTACTTGAGCTTAAGCACGCGTATGATGAAAATACGCAGTTATTCAAGGCAGGCGTACAAAAGATACTGGGAAATGTGGCGGAGATAAAGGCTCTGTCCAATTTGACCACGCTTGAGATACATGATATGGATGAGATCACGACCAAGGAAGATGTAGCTAAGTGTATAACTGAACAAATATCGGCAATTGATGATTTCGATGTAAACTGGGTCAAAACCATCCGAAAGGGATACCCAGGCACACAGATAGCTTCACTATCTGTCCCACAGCTTATCGCGCAGAAGATTTTAACGCGCCTAAAAATTAGGATTGGTTGGTCAGTTTGCCGTATCCGTAAAAAAACTCCTCTCTCCAGATGCTATAGGTGTTTAGATTTTGGGCACAAAGCGCGGACCTGCAAAAATGAGGATCGCAGCGGTTGCTGCTTTAAATGCGGGGAGAAAGGCCACAATGTTAAACAGTGTAGCAAGGAAGCCGCTTGCGTGCTCTGCAAATCTAGTGGTCAAGCCAATGAAGCCCATATTGCAGGTGGTAAGCAGTGCCCATTCTATCAGCGTGCATTAAAGGCTAAAGTATGAAGCTTCTACAATTAAATCTTAACCACTGTTCAGCTGCTCAGGAGCTACTCTGTCCAACCGTTATAGAGGAAGACATTGACATCGCTATTTTAAGCGAGCCATATAAGACAGCAAGCCAGGGTACATGGATATCAGGTAAAAAAGAAACAACTGCTATATGGGTCAATGGGGAGCAGTGTCTTGCTGAGAAACCTTATAGTCAGGAGTATTTTGTCAGAGGTAAGATCGGCGGGATATATATCTATAGCTGTTATGCACCACCGAGCCTGAGTTATCAAGAATTTGAATATTTTCTAGATAGAGTAGTTGAAGACGCCATGTTATATTCTCCAAAGCTTATAGCGGTAAGCATGGGCCGTTGAATGGGGAAGCGTTAGAACAACCCGACGAGGGCACGACCTATTAAAGTCATTTGCACCACTCGACTTGTTCTTACTGAATACAGGTAACAAAAACACTTTTGAGAAAAATGGCAGGGGCTCCGTCGTTGACATTGCATTTTGCACCCAATCACTGGCACCAAAAACCACTTGGAAGATTAGGGACATTTATACTCAGAGTGATCATTTAGCGATTTTAATTGAAATCTGTGATGTTAGAAACCCTTCTAGCAGATGTTTCAAAAAGTATGGTAAAGGATGGTATAAAGAATCGTTCGACCCAAATATGTTTAAACTAGTACTGGATGGTATCAGAGACGTTAGTGAAACACCAGATAATGCGGAAGCTCTTTCAGAAGAGCTCTCAAAAGCTGTTATCAGGGCATGCGATGCGTCAATGAGCAAAAAGGGCAACAAAATTACAAGAAAGCGGGTTTACTGGTGGACACCGGAAATAGCTGATCTTCGATCTGAATGCAATAAAGCCAGAAGAAAATGTCGGCGAATAAGAACGGACGCCCAAAGAGACTATTTTAAATCTTTACGGAAACGGTTAAAGGTTGCATTTAAAAATAGCAAGAAAGCGTGTTTTATAGACTTGTGTAACGAAATTGATGAATACCCGTGGGGCGGTGCGTACAAAGTCGTTATGAAAAAATTCAACAGTAGCCAAATGCAGACACCTACTTGCCCGGTACTACTTAAAAAAATAGTAGAAACACTGTTCCCGAAAGCGGAAACTAGCGCAGGGCCTGTACCAAGTGAAACACATACAAATGTTTACTATCCGCCACTTGAGCCTGATGAAATCAAATGCGCGGCCAAACGGCTAAAGAACAATAAATCTCCAGGTCCTGATGGTATTCCCAACATTGCTATTAAAACTGCAGTTGACGACTCTCCGTCAGCGTTTTTAAAAGTGTTCGACTCCTGTCTTCGTAGCGGAGTATTCCCGAATAAATGGAAGAAGCAAAGATTAGTCTTACTTCCAAAGCCCAATAAACCACAAGGTGAACCTAGTTCTTATAGACCCCTATGTATGATTGATTCCTTAGGTAAGTTACTCGAACGCATCGTTTGCAATCGCTTGTGGCAGCATATCGATACCAAAGAATGTCTGTCAGACACTCAATTCGGGTTTCGAAAGGGTAGGTCAACTGTCGATGCTATACGCAGCGTTACCGACATTGCTGAAGAAGCTATTAAGGGTAAGCGTTGGAAAAATGGGTCCAAGGAATATTGTGCTGTAGTCACCCTAGATGTAAAAAATGCTTTTAACTCGTTGAGCTGGTCGCACATTATAAATGCGTTAAAAATTATTCATACACCACAGTATTTAATTAATATAATTAACAGTTATCTTGCTAATAGAGTTTTGTCCTACAACACGGAAAGAGGCAAAGTAAGCTATAGAGTCTCCAGAGGAGTTCCCCAAGGTTCCGTCCTTGGCCCACTTTTGTGGATCATAGCCTACGATGACGTATTGCGTCTACCCATTCCAAAAGGAGTTAAAATAATTGGCTATGCCGATGACATCGCTCTGGTGGTTGTGGCTAAAGACATAAATAGGGTGCAAATGACCACAACAAATGCTTCCAAAATAGTCATCGACTGGCTTACAGCGAGGGAGCTGAACTTAGCAATCGAGAAAACAGAAGGTGTACTCATAACAAGTAGGAAGAAAAAAGAGACCGCAACCTTGAATATAAACGGGTATGTCTTTGATACATTACCAGCAGTGAGGTATCTAGGCGTAATGATTGATGCAAGGTTATCTTTCAAAGTTCACATTGAAATGGTAAGTACAAAAGCGGCAAAAGTTCAAAGCGCGTTAGCTAGAATGATGGCAAATGTAGGCGGTCCAGGTCAAAACCACAGAAAACTGCTAACAAAAGTTACTGAATCAGTTATAATGTACGCGGCCCCCGTCTGGGGCAATGCACTGCAGCAAAAGTCCTATGCTAAGCTTGTAAACTCTGTTTTCCGTCTTAGTGCCCTGCGCGTTTGCAGCGCTTTCCAGACAGTTTCGCATGATGCAGCCTGCGTCATAGCTGGTATTATGCCTGCCGATTTGTTGGCTAACGAAATCCGTCGTACCTATATGACGGCCCGAACAAAAGGTAGAGCCCTCTCAAAACCGGAGATCGCGGCCGAACGCCAAATAAGCCTATCACTATGGCAGCAACGCTGGGCCTCGTCTTCCTCTGGGCGCTGGACTTTCCGACTCATTCCGAGCATCGAAGCTTGGCTATACAGATCGCATGGCGAAGTTGATTTTTATATGACTCAATTGCTTAGTGGCCGTGGCTGCTTTCGACAGTACCTGCACTATTATGGTCACGATGACTCGACGGCATGTAATACATGTGAAAATGTCCCGGAAACCGCTGAGCATGTACTTTTCGAGTGCCCTTCGTTTTCATTAGAAAGAGAGAGACTAAATACTTTGACTCAAGAGGGCCTGAGTACGGAAAATATCATTGAACATATGTTGAATGATAAAAAAGTATGGGGCACATTAAAGAATATAAGCAGAGAAATAATGACAAAGCTAAGGATCAGAGAGCAACGCCGCCGCTTAGAAAGAGGAAATAGTTGAAGTTACTTGAGTTCAAAATTTCTTCTTTTATCTTATTTTTGCATTTATTTGCAGGTAAACCCTGTGAACAACAAAACGCTCCTGAACCCCTAATCACATTAGTGGATGGGGGATTATGGAAAGGGCGGTATGACGTGGGGCATGTTTATGCCACGGCCTCACCCCGATGTAATACGCGAGTGGTTCCGGGGAGGTGGCTTTTGGAGAGTTTCGCACGGGCCACTTGATGGATAGTTTCCCTATCCCAACGTCCGTTAAAAAAAAAAA
>NW_016160797.1:12665-15734 GCF_001687245.7 Rhagoletis zephyria | reverse complement strand
CAATAATAAACGGTTAGCTGATTCACGTCTACAGCAAGTTCATAAAATTAATTGAAAACTTGTATCAACCAAAGCATTGTTTATATTTGCTCAACAATGATTTTATTCAACTAACAATATTGTCCACTCAAGGTAGTCGTTTTGTAATTATTAACAAATATACATTTGTCCCAACTAGAAGGCTCAAGTAAATTGCAGACTTTCGTGAACTAGATATTTATTTCGCCATATCCAACTATGCCACTTGGTCACTATAACCAAATCTTGGTTATTATAACTAAACCTTTTTCTGAGTGTAGAACATTCAAACGATTCAATAAGTGGGACTGTGTGCATTGCCCAGCTGGCGCTCTACATTTGCTCAGAGAACGCTCAGCGTTCTTTAGGGGGGGTTCACAAGCACGAATATGTTCCACTCTCAAACCAAATCGTGGTTGCCTCAACTAAGATTTGGTAACTATGACTAAACCATGTGTTGAAAGAAAGCTTATCTGCATTAGCAGAGCTTAATAACATCCTTTTGTAAACCATACGTTAAGTTAAATGGAATTTGTAGAAATATGCTTCAAAGAAATATTTATTAGTATTAACCAAACCCTTCAACAAAATTAACGATTTGTTACAACCTAGATGAATATTAGAAGCTTTAATATATTTAGTTATAATTACCAACCCACGGTAATAGTTCCCGATCCTTGGTAACAGTTCCCAAATATTGTCAAAATTCGGGAACTAAATATCTTTAGTTGTCGCAACTAATCCTTTTTCTCAGTGTACAATAAAAAAAAATATATATATTATTTGAAGTAAGTATTTGTTCAGTTTAAAGTACATTAATTTATGTTTATACGTTATTATAAAAACTGCTTAATTCGAGGCTCCCTTGTATATATAATTTTATGCAAGGTCAGTAGTGTTCTAACTTTTAACAGGTTTTCGAAGGAGATGCTAAGCAGCTTTTCAGCATATGATGCTACGTGGTCAAGCCGTTTCAACCCAAACACGTATCTTGCAATGTGGTTATAGACAACATTTAAGTTTTCCTCACGTCCGACTAGGAGCGTAGGTATTAAGTACGCTGTGCGTAAGAGTAGTCTTTGTTATGTGTAAAGTAGTCAAGACTACAGTTGAGAGAAGACTGATCTTTATTTAATACTGAGCATACGGTATATACTAGAGGTATACGCCGCCGAGCCACGCCGCCGCCGCCACCGATTTTTGTCATTCCTCACGCGCCGCCGCCGAGTTTCGAAAATATCGGCGCGGCGGCGGCGGCGTTCGGCGCCTAAGGAATTTTGTACAAAATTTTCATCATGTATGTACATTGAAATACATCGTTTGAAGGAACTAAATACTACTCGTTTAAAAACACAATTTTACGAAATGAAAATTACTTTTTTAAAGAAGTTTTTTTGCATAATTTGAATATGATCTCCTTTATTTTTCCAAAAACAGCGTAACTCAGAAAGAACATAGGTAACATATTTTTTTTAAAGGAGGGCATTTCAAAGTCGACAAATAATAAAAATTTTAAATTCATAGTTTAACAAATAGTCTTAATTCTAGAAAACTTGGGGCAATTGTGTCATTATTTTTGGCTTATGTTCTAGAAAAGTTATTTAGGGTGAAGGTTCCAAAGTTTAAATGAACAAAAATAATAAAAATTAACCACAATAACCGGATAATGGTTATAGTTTGACCAAATTTCTAGGTTTTACTTAAATGCCCATAATTTTCAAACTGCATCGGATAGATTTTTTTTCTGATTTTTCTCATGATGGTTACAATCAATCCTGTCACCCCGTTTCGGCTTGACGTTTAAGTCTGGGACACCCTATATACCTCAGACCTTCTTCTGTTCGCCCATCCATCAGCGCCAGGCACTCAACATTTTAATTCAATTAGGAAGTAACGTAATTTAAATTTAAAACTAGATCAATGAATGAATTAAATAGAATTATAATCTGAATTGGCATGGTGAATTCCTAACGCTGACGAGATGACATGATAAGATTAGTAGCCTCATGGCTCTTTGGAATCTATCTTATGGGCAGTAGCGCCGTCGTTTCCAGACGCGCCGGCGTCGCCGCCGCCGCCGATTCTTTTTGAAGTTGACCACGCCGCCGCCGCAAGGCCTGCCGGCGTAAACCTCTAGGTATACATACATACGTAGATACATAACATCTTCCTCTTTTTTTTTGCAATATGTGTGAAATAAACTAAAAATCCAATGAAAAATTTGTAGACAGAAAGAAAAAGTATTCAAGTTCAAATTAACATCCTTAGGATTTCAATTGCCAATGGCGTTAGGTTATGCATAAATACGCGCGTATGTTAGGTTAGTATGATTACTTTTCCAATTTAATTCAAGTTAGTTTTTTATTACATATAGACGTATATGTATGTAGTGTTTGTATTCATTAGTGACTACGGTTTGTAAAATTGTGTTTGCTTAATAGGCCGCCCATATCTGGAAGTTTACGCCGTGTTTTCGGATTCGCCTTGTTTGCCGGTTGATACGGGTGGCACGTTTGTTGCAACGGATGGTGCTGCTATCGGTGATGCTTAGGTCTGCTGTGCTTTGTTGAGGTTTAAAGCAAATCCGGGATTTATCACTACTGTTCGCTCCGTTTGAATTGTTGATATTGTCGGATGAATGTTAATAGTGTTGCGTACGATTTAGTATTGTGGAACTTAACGATGCGATCACCGCGTAGTTTTTTGAGCGATTGATGAACATCGGCTACTATTGCTGGTTTTAAAGCTTCGCTTGTGGTGGGTAATTTTGACCTTGTTGTTCTGCTCATTAATCGTTGATTAGGGGAGAGAAGGCTTTCATTGCGTGGAGTGTTTCTGTTGTTTAATAGCGCTAGCTGTATGTCGGATTTATCCTTGAAGCATTTTTATACCCGAGCGCACTTGTGCACAAGGGTATTATAACTTTGTTCACATAACGGTTGTTTGTAACAGGCAAAACGAATCGAGATAGATATAGACAAATGTATACATAAATGATCAGAATGAAAAGAGAAATCGATTAAGCGGTGACTGTCTGTCCGTCCGTCCGTC
>NW_016160797.1:397-12204 GCF_001687245.7 Rhagoletis zephyria | reverse complement strand
CAATATTTCGAAATTTAAGGACGCTAATTTACTTAAAATGTATACACCCCGGCTTATCATGTAGCGGTAGCTTTCGGAAAGGTGGAAAACATATATTTAATACTTGCGCCGGGTATTTAATGTTCGGCTCCGCCCGAACTTAGACTTTCTTACTTGTTTTAACATGTTTTTTGCGACTTGTACATAGCGTTCCGCCAAGCCATTCGAACGAGGATAATGTGGACTGGATGTTTGATGTTCGATCTCCCATAACTTAACAAATTCAGCAAATTGCCGCGAGGAAAACTGGGGACCATTATCTGATTCTAGTTTTGCGGGTATTCCATGTGTTGCAAACCAATTTTTTAGCATACAGATTACTTCTGCTTATGTTGATTGATTTAATTTGGCGAAATCTAGATAACTGGAGTAGCTATCTACTATTAGTAGATAGTTATTATCTTGAAATATGAAGAGGTCAGTCGCAACGATCTCCCATGGAAGTGTTGGGATTTTCTTTTCCAGCAAAGGCTCTTTTGGTTTAGACGGCTGATGTGATTGACAAATGCTGCAATGTTCTATGTAATCTTGTATGTCTTTTTGCATACCTATCCAGAATACGGCTGTGCGACAACGATTCAAGCAGCGTTTTATGCCTAAATGGCCCTCGTGAATCTTTCTTATAATTTCTTTATGCATTGATTTCGGTATAACTATTTTTGTTCCTTTTTGAACAATTTCGTCCGTCACTGTTAGCTCCTCGCGGAAGTTCCAGTAGGGTCGCGCATGTTGATTTACGTCTTTAATTGACGATGGCCAACCATTGGTTATGTGGTAAATTAAAGACTGTAGCCCTTTGTCTTTAGAAGTTTCAGCAATTATCTTTGTTGCTGTTGGGAAATGGCTAACACTTCAATATCATCTTCCGGTTCGCTATTCACAGTATTCTTGCAATCTCTGCTAAGTGCATCCGCTAGTTTTATTTTCGGTGCGGCATAACGTGTAATATTTTTTTCTGCAGTCGAAGAGATGCTGAGTGTATGGGTTTTTTGAATATCGTTTCTAGCGGTTTGTGATCTGTCTCTATGGTAAATTGTTTTCCGTATATATACTGGTGAAATTTTTCAAATGCAAATCGAATAGCAGTTGCCTCTTTTTCTATCTCAGCATATTTTTCTAGTGTTGCAGTTAATGCTTTTGATGCATAGGCTATTGGTTGACCGTTTTGAAGTAGTGCGGCGCCTACACTAGATTTACTGGCGTCTACTTGATGTGTCACATTTTGATTTGGGTCATAGAATTTGAGCACGGCGGTTGTGACTATCGATTTCTTTAATTTAATAAATGCGTTTTCGTGCTCCGGTGTCCAACACCAAACTACGTTTTTTTGGAGTAACTTACGAAAAGGTGAGGTTATTTCCGAGAGATTTTGTATAAATTTTCCTAAATATGTGGCCATTCCGATTATCCTTTGCAGCAGCTTTTGGTTGTTGGGTCTTTCCAGATTTTCTATTGCTTTTGTTTTTTCGGGGTCAGGTGAAACACCCGAGCTGGTAAGAATATGCCCTAAAAATTTTACACTATTGACGTTAAATATACATTTTTCTTTCTTTAATTTAAGGCCAGAATTTTGCAATGTATCGAGTACCTGTTTCGTGTGCTTTTGAAGTTCGTTCTTCGATTTGGCATAAATTAGGATGTCATCCATTGACCTCTCTGTGTTTTCACATTTTTCTAGGAGATTCGACATTAAAGATTGATATACTTCGGGGACTGATGCCAATCCGAAGGGTAACCGCTGGAATGGTGTTGCCATTGTTAAGTATGGTTTAGTGCGCTCCGAGACCTGTATTTGCCAAAATCCCTCTCTACAATCTAATGGATGATACCGTATTTTTATGTTCTTATTAACATCTGTCGGATCTACACATACTCTTATGTTACCTTCTTGTTTTAGCACGACCATCGGCGACACAGCCGGGGTAGCTCCCTAGGTTTTCTTGAGCACTAAGTCTATGTCGTAAACAAAATTTTCTAATTTGCCTAGGCCTCTGAAGATTGAGTTATCTATTTTAAGTTCGTTTATTCTTGCTAGCAAAAACAATTTTTCGCAATCTACTTTGCCTAATATCGGTTCGCAACCAGCAAAGTCATTCACAATAAGAAATTTTAATGTTTTCACCTTTTCTCTGACAACGCATGATAACGAGATTTCACCACGAGCGTTTAACTTCGTTCCACCGAATGCTATCAATTTCTGGTTTATTGGGTGTATATTTTTAGTCGTATTCCTATTTAAAAGACTGATCGAAAGTACATTTCATTGAGCAGCTGAATCTAGTTTGAAATTAATGCTCTTTCCGTTTACTAATATTTGCTCGTGTCAGTTAAGTGCATTGTCTTTGTTTGTTGAGTGTTTATCTATTGTGAACATGTTGCCATTTTGGTTATTTTTAACCAAAAATGGTAATTTTTTTTCCTCTAAAACGTTTTTGGTAATTTGGTAATTTTTTTTCTGTTTGGTAATTTTTTCGTTGCCTTAAGGCCAATACACACAATTTCATTCCTAGCATTCTGTCGGAAATTACCCGTGATGCCGGAAGGTTTATTCTGTTACAATTAGCAAGTGTCGGCGGTGTTCATACAAATTGTCTTTTCGAAGCTAACAATTAAGCGTAATGTGGTAAGCTTTCAGTAGTTTGTCAGCTCCCATCCCTAAATTTTGCACATCACTAAACATCTGTTAGCGCGCTTTTACTTTTGTAGTTTGGATGTGAGAATAAAAAAATGGATAAGTAAGTATAATTAAAGTGTGAAATACTTTCTTTTATATTTAAATATAGATACGAATAATTAACTTATTTCGTTAGATACGTGAAGCGTATGAAAAAAGTGGATGTGGAACCGACCCGAATTGAAAGTTCAAGTTCCAGGTAACATTGCATTTTAAATTACTAGTGAAAATCAGGTATATATGTATAATACATTATTTCATACACTTATGTATGTAGTTCCGAATCTGATACACAATGTTGCGAGAAACCCAAAAGAAAATTCCGTCAAGAGTGGGCCGCTACTTTGGAAGAACGAAATGGAAAAGCACATTGCATTGCGTGCGATAAATCACTACTCAGTCATCTTACGCACCTACGAAACCATGAAAAGAAAAAGATTCATACTCAAAACATTGAAAAGAAATCAGCTACAAATAGAATCTTATATGTCCGAAGAAAATCAGAACATTAGAAAATGGTCCAGCGGGCTGAACTAATTTTAGTAATGTTCTGTATCACGCACAACTTACCGTTTCTCCTGATGGATTATTTGCCGCTTTTGTTGTCTGAATGCTGCCCCGATTCCAAAGTTGCAAAAGCATTGAAATGTGACATGACCAAATCGATACAAATTGCGTCCGTGTTAGGAAATAAAGCGCGTGACAAAATTTATTCAGTGTCAAGAAAAACTCGATTCTCGTTTATCGTGGATGAGACAACCGATGTTTCCACATCAAATGTCATGGTTTTAATTGCAAGGTATGCTGACAACACTACTCGCTTAGTACAAGATCGATTTATCGGAATGCTGCAGCTAGAAAAAGTAGACGCAGCGTCTATTTACAAAGCACTAAAAGATTTTTTTTTCTGAAATAAATGTTCCATTAAGAAACCTGATAGGGCTTGCAACGGATGGTGCCAGTGTTATGGCAGGGAGCATAAGCGGCCTTCAATCGAAGTTCAAAAGTGAGTTCTTTATATTCTACATGAAATGTTCTTGTCACTCATTACATTTATACGCATCATATGCCTGTTAAAAACTGCCTTCGGAAGTTGATGGTCTTTGTAGAAATATATATTCCTTTTTTTCACATAGTCCGAAACGAATTAATGAGCTAAAAGAGTTTCAAGAATTCTGTTGTGTAATGCCTCATAAAATTTTAGGCACAGACAAGATGGCTGTCATTGGAGGCAGTAATTAATCGCATTATCGAGCAATGGGACAGCTTAAGATTATATAGTTACATTATGATCCCACCTATGTTAATACGTTATGTGAACTTACTATTAAATCCACTAACATTCTGTACAACACTACCGCTCACTCTGTAGAATTCTCATTACTTACGTACTTCTGTTTATGATGATGTTAATTGGTATTTACATACATACAATTTGCATTTGCATTCTCTCTGAGACTTAGTTTAGTGATTCCTAGCTTTTAAGTTTTGAGTTTGTACTTGATAACTGAAGAATAAAGTTCATTGATACAAATTATCTCCCACATCGTTAATGGCGCAGTCGGTCGCGAATTTATAAAAAATAAAAAACGCACTGCAAAAAAATAAAAACTAATCGAGAGTTTGAAAGAAGTGGAAAATAGTTCGAAAAGAGCATTTTTAACACAAAATTTTACAAACCGGATAAAAAACCTAAAGGAGTTCGGAAAGAACAATTTTACAATAAAAAACCGAGTTAGAAGAAAATACTTATTGAGAAAGAAACCAAATTAATTGTGAAAAAAAAAAAATTTACAAATTTGATAAAAAACATTGTTCGACAAGAACATTTTTAATGAAAAATTAATTGTGAATGGTAGTTTTACAAACTTACTTAAATTGCAAAAAAAACAAAAAAAAAATGCGTATTAAAAGCATTTTGGTGTGAAAAAAATTAAACAGTAAAATAAATCAACAGTTGTGTGTATAAAACAATTTACTTACAAACGGGAATTTGAGAGTAAGACATTTGAAGGTCACCTTGAAAATTAAAACATGCAATATTGTGAAAGCAAATGCAACGTGCTCAAGTTTAAAGAACAGCAAAATAGAAAAACAATTTAAGAGCAAAAAAAAAATATTTTAAGAGCAAATACAAAAACAATTTAACAGTGTGCAAGAGAAAACAATTAACAGCAATCTTGTTTTAATAACAAAAATAAAGAACATTTAAGCCGTTTAAATTGGAAAAACAAATCAGCAGCAATAAAAATTAAAATTAAGAAGAAGAACAAAAGCAATCGAAGCCGATTAGAAGCCACCTCAAAGAAATTACAAAAACAACTAAAAATCTACAGCTTTAAACAACAAAACACAAAAAATAGCAGCTTGAATATCCAATTGAGAGAAGAGAGAAACAACAACAATTTTAAAGCAGCACATCATTGCAGCGAGATCTATGCAACTCTTTGGAGGTCACCTTGACACTATTTTTCGGGAATCAACAACAACAAGTCAGCTGCATACAAAATTAATTCAACTGTCTGTGTCGGAAAGTTGAAGAGCGAACAAAAACAACAACTGCGATCAACTAGTTAACAGAAGCGATTCACTTAGAGCTCTCCGGAGTACAACAAAAACACGTTTTACAGCAGGCATGGACGCATTAAATATAAATACAAAATTTAAGCTTATTTCTACCAATATAAATAGCATACCTCCTTATGATGGAAATAGGGATGCACTGATTAATTTTTTAGAACGCATCGATTCAATGACGTCAATTTTGGAGTCATTTTCTGCTGACTATAAAATTTTATTAATGGGTAATATTAAAGATAAGATCGTAGGTAGTGCAAGAAGGTCAGTATTAATAAATGGTAACCCTGATACTTGGCCACTGATAAAGCAAGTACTTATAGACAATCATGGAGAAAAAAATTCAGTCGATGAGCTTATTGACAAAATAAGAGTTTGTAGGTGTGACGTCACAATAGAAAGTTTTTATAATTCACTTAATACTCTTTTATGTAGGTTAAATAACGCATTATATTTTAGCGCAAATCAATTTCCGGAAGTGACTAGTGAAAGCAACGCTAGAATAGCTTTAAAACCATTTAAATATGGCTTGCCCGAACCAGTTAAAAGTATAATTGTAAGCAGAAATCCAAAATCATTAAAAGAAGCGTATGACATTATAAAATCAAATGGCTACCTAAAATATAAAAATCAGCAATTTAGTTTTAACAGGGCTCAATATAATTACAGAAATAATTCAGAACAGAGATCGTGCAACATTTCTAATTATGCTAATCAACAGCACGCACAAAATACCAATAACAGTACTAATAACCACGGACAACAAAACCATAACAGTACGCCAACAAATTTTTCTTTACAGTCAAGACTTACTAGCAATAGCAGCAATTTGACTAACAGAACTCAAAATAGTTCACGTAAAATTAACAGCACTAATAACTACCAAGCAAATAACAACAACAACCAGCGATTTAATGCTAATCAAAACCATAGTCGTTTACGTAATGAACCTTTAACAGAACCAATGGATGTAGGAGTAAATGAGAATACGCCAAATTTTCAATTGGACGGACACGAAAATTACCCTATATAATCGTAGACACGCCCGTAAGAAAACAAGTTTATTGTTGACACAGGTGCAGAGTTAAGTATAATAAACCCTAATGTCTGCAATCCGAAATGGAGAATAATGTCGTCTTCTATAACACTAAAAGTTTTAAACAGAAATGTTTCAACAGATATCCAATATAGCATTCCGCTGTTTAAAGAATTTAAAAAACCAAACTGTTATGTTAGTTTTCTAGAATTTAAATTCCATGATTACTTTGATGACATTATTGGCAATAACATTCTCTTAAACTTAAATTCTAAAATTGACTATAAAAATAGACTATTAATAACAGAAGATGTAAACTTACCAATTTATTTTAGCGAAGAGGAAGAATTAACAGTGACTTAATACCTGAAAATGAATACTTACAAATACTTACCACTCAAGAAGAAACGAGACATGAAATGTTAGATAGCCTCTTTCCCAAACATCTGAATTCAATAGATGAGAAAGTTTTAAAAAATGTTTTACACCAATTTGTAGATATATTTTACAAAGATGGAGATAACTTACCATTTACGAGTCATATACAGCATAGAATCATCACTAAAACGGATACTCCACTTTATACGAAACTTTATAGGTATCCTGTAATTCATCGCGAAGAAGTTAACAGACAGATACAGGATATGCTAGATCAGAATATTATTTCACCAAGTTTTAGTCCTTACAATTCTCCTTTGTGGGTTGTGCCCAAAAAGAGTGATAACAGTGGTAAAGAAAAATGGAGAATTGTGATAGACTACCGAAAGCTAAATGAACAGACTATGGACGACAAGTTCCCACTTCCAAATATGGAAGACATATTTGATAAGTTGGGGAAATGTTGTTACTTTGGCACGATAGATCTTGCCAAAGGATTCCACCAGATTGAGGTGTATCCTGATGATAGAGCTAAGACAGCTTTTTCTACCGCTAGTGGTCATTACGAGTTTAATCGTATGCCATTTGGCCTTAAGACGGCACCAGCCACGTTTCAAAGACTAATAAACCATGTTTTAAGAGAGTATATTAATAAGATCTGTGTTGTCTATCTAGACGGTATACTGATATTTTCTACGAGTTTTCAAGAACATATTGAATCTATAAGTAAAATCTTTAACACCTTACGAGCTTCAAATTTGAAAATACAGTTTGACAAGTGTCGTTTTGCAGAGTTAACTACAAAATTTTTAGGACACGTAGTAACAGGTGATGGTATAAAGCCTGATCCATCAAAGATTGAAGCAATAAATAAAATGCAAGCACCAACCAGTATAAAAGAGATTAAACAATTTCTGGGTATCACTGGATATTACCGGAAATTCATGCGGGATTATGCCAAAGTAGCATATCCGATGGTTAGACTTTTAAAACAAAACGCAATATTAGATCTTATAAGCAAAGAATATTTGAATTCATTTGAAACGTTGAAAAAACTAATTACTAGTGAACCAGTTCTGCAACCACCCGATTTTAACAAACTATTCGTCCTTACGACTGATGCTTCTCAATTTGCCATAGGATCAGTATTAAGCCAAAATGGTCACCCAATTTGTTATGCATCACGTACATTGTCTTATCATGAAATTCGTTATTCAACTATTGAGAAGGAGGCACTAGCTGTCTTGTGGTCAGTAAAGCATTTTCGCATATATTTATACGGTCGTAAATTTCAAATCCAAACCGACCACAAGCCTTTAGTTTGGCTGCACAATATCAAGGAGCCAAACATGAAATTGCAAAGGTGGAAAATCATGTTAAATGAATATGACTTCCATATAACTCACATTAAGGGAAAGCATAAAACGGTTGCTGATGCTTTGAGTAGATATTTTATAAAAGATGAGAAAAGAAATTTTGAAAATGCGAATGTTTTTAATAATCAGTTAAATGAAGAAGATAAACTAAGAATAGACCAAGAAGACGAAGAACAAATGGACATTAGTTCGACAGCTGCAACTATACACAGTGCATTTGAAGACAATTTAGATTACATTTTTATCACTGAAAAACCTATCAATTATTACAAAAATCAAATTTATTTAAGTTATGGAGAAAAAGAAAATTTCAAAACAAAAATTATACACAAAAAATGCCAAAATCATATTGAAGTAACTGAGGAAACTGACTTAAAAAATATTATGCAGAGTATATTAATTGATAAAGGAATAATGTGTATTTTTTGCGACAAAGATGAACTTTTTCTAAAATTTCAGAATGTTTATGTTAATTTTTTCCATAATAGAAGTCTTACCTTATACCGTTCTAATATTGAATTAGTTGAAATTACTGATAAAAACGATATGTTGACAATAATAGAAAACGAGCATCTCCGAAATAACCATAGGGGAATACAGGAAGTATTTTTAGAACTCAAAAACAAATATTTTTACCCCAAACTTTATAAAATGATAACGATTTTAATTAATAATTGCTCGATATGTAATATTGCTAAGCATGACAGAAATCCCATAAAAGTTCCTTACCAAATTTCCGAAAGTCCTTCACATTTCAATGATATAGTACATATAGATACTTGGTTTCCCTGCAGGAATATGATGTACTTAACTACTATAGACAAATTTTCTAAGTACGCCACATTTCATAAACTGAATGACAGAAATTGGATTGCAATATTGGCAGCTTTAAAAGAAAGAATTGTATTTTTAGGCAAAATGAACAAACTTGAATTTGACAATGACCGTTGTATATTACACAGCGCAGTTAAAGAATTTTTAAAAGAGCAAAACATTGACACACACGTGACGACACCCTATCTTAAAACAGGAAATTCTGACATTGAACGCCTACATGGCACTCTCAATGAACACCTAAGAATATTGGAAGCTGACAAAAATCGCGAACATTTAGATTAAGATGGAAAACTTTTCAAGATTTTTACTACTTATAACAGAACTATACATTCAACTACGAAGAAAAGACCAATTGATTTTATTAATAAAAATTTTTGTAAAGAAGACATAGATAATTTAAGTAAAGAATATGAGCAGCGTAAAGTTAAAAAAATAAATAAATTAAATAATGAGAGAAACTGTGAACCAAATCAATTAGAAAATGTTGTAATCAACAGACAAATTGCAAAAGCGAAGCCTAAGTATAAGAAGCTTGATAGCCATGATCGTAAAGGCAATTATGTTGTCGATACTTCCAACAACCGAAAAGTTAAATATTATAAAAGTCAATGGAAAAGGAAATACAGGTTTACCAATGAGGATTAAACTGACCTTTTTCATTATAATAACTTAAATTTTTTTCTCTAAGCAAAAAAAAAAATAATAATAATAGTAATAGTAATAATTTTATCATTTAATGTAAATTTATTATTTTCGTGGACACATTATGATCCCACCTATGTTAATACGTTATGTGAACTTACTATTAAATCCACTAACATTCTGTACAACACTCCCACTCACTCTGTAGAATTCTCATTACTTACATACATACATTTACTAATGTTAATACTTACCTTTCTTACATACTCACCTCTGTTAGCCTAATGCTAGTTCATTCATAATTACCTCTGTTACTGTTACTGTCAGTTCCAACTTTACATAGATACATACTTAGCTTTGTTAATGATAATGTTTATTTATACTCACATACATACGTTCTTCTGTTTATGATGATGTTAATTGGTATTTACATACATACAATTTGTATTGCATTCTCTCTGAGACTTATATTACATTTACATTGAGCCCAAATGCGTAATTTGGGCGAGAAACCTCAAATGCGAGGCCAAATCACGCATTTCTCCATACAAATTCACATTTCCAGAATGACGCATTTACACAAAATCACAAAACAAACGCGTTCCAATTGCCGTACTATTTTATTGAACGCACTCAGAAACAAAAGTTCCACAAAAGCTTTGGTTTGTCTTTGACATTTGGAATTTTTCAAACACAAAACAAACACAACGAAATAAATAAATCTTTGAAATTTGTGTGTAAAAATTGTTAATTTATACAAGAGCTTTACACATTTTTAGTTTAATCAAAGAATAATTGCCTTTTTGTGTCCAAAAAGCGTTAACAATATAATAAATGTAGTGTTTGTTTACATACATTTTGTTTTTGTCTTCCCTTTTCATTTGATGAGAAGTCAAAGCAAATGCGGATCAAGCAGTGTAAACACCTTCAAATGACTGATTTCAAATCACGCATTTTGGTCCAATGTAAATGTAATATTAGACTAGTGATTCCTAGCTTTTAAGTTTTGAGTTTGTACTTGATAACTGAAGAATAAAGTTCATTGATACAAATTATCTTCCACATCATTAATATATTTTATTTCAAGTTATCTTGAGGTCAATGTGGTTCGTGCTGCAGATATTGCTGAAACTGTGAATACTGAAAATAAAATATATCTTATGTTTTTATCATATGTATTAAAAATTATTAACAACTTAAATAAGGAATTTCAATCGGAAAAACTACGTTTCCCTGGCTTGTATCAGCAAATACAAGCAAATTATAGACTTATTTTGAGTAACTTTGTTATTAACGACATTATAAAGCAAAATAACATTGTCTCGGATATTGATATATATGATAAACGGAACTACTTATATGTAAAAGATGTATATATTGGAAGTAAGGCGTAAGCTTACATAAAAAGTAAAATAGGGCAGTGCGAAATGCTTAAGATTAAAAAAAATATAATTTCTTTTTATGTAGAACTTTTAATTCAGATAAAATCGCGGTTTGATTTTAAAAGAGAAGGCTTAAAACTTTTGTCAAATATCACTCCAGAAAAAGTTTTGTCTGGATGAGATATTTAAATTTCTCCGCTGCTTATAGAATTTTCTTCTTTCTTTGCGTGCGATGCTGAAACTATTGTTACTCAATGGAAGTTGTTGCGTTGTCCAAAAGTCGTTCCAAGACGATATCGATATAAATACTTTTTGGGTGGAAATAAGTCAAATTAAAAATGGTATGGGCGAAAAAACCTTACAAAGAACTTTCTGATTTTGTGTTCAACTTATTGTCACTGCCACACAGTTCAGCGGCAGCAGAAAGAAAATTTTCTGAATTAGCTTTAATAAAATCCAAATACAGGAACAAACTTAATGTTCACACAATAACCCATATCATGCTTGCTAAAGAGTTGTTACCGACAAAAACAGAAGACCGGTATATTTGGGCTCCTGGTGAGTAGTTTTGAATTTTGTTATGTTTCATATATTGATCTCAGTATAGCTTTAAGTAGCTATCGTGCGATATGCTGGATGAATGTCATATTAGAACAAGTAAGAAAGTCTAGCCGTTTTGTGGCGAACGGCTCGGAGAGGTCTTTTCCAATTCTGACGGAGGTGGTGGTATTGCTCAACGTCATTTTACACAGCCGTATGAGTTTTGAGGGGATGCCAAATTCAGACATAGCGGCGTATAGGCAACTCCTTTTAGTGCTGTCAAAAGCGGCTTTAAAGTCGACAAATAGGTGGTGAGTGTCGATCCT
>NW_016160797.1:0-189 GCF_001687245.7 Rhagoletis zephyria | reverse complement strand
CTTAGGTCGCCATTATTGTTCTTACAGGAGTGCGCCCCGGTCTTTAAACCTTCCGTAAGTCGCCTAACTCTCTGGTAAAATTTTCGGGCATTCCTCCTAAATTAGCTTCAATATTTACTGGTTTATCGAAGATTTTGTAAATCTCGAAATTACCGTTATATGGGATGTGGGCGTGGTTATTGTCCGATT
>NW_016160796.1:34880-59328 GCF_001687245.7 Rhagoletis zephyria | reverse complement strand
ATCGAGAAGCAATAAATATTTCCTTTTGTTTATATTTTTGTTTTTAATTAAAAATTTTATACAAAATAATGATTATTTGAAAAATTGAAACAATCAACTATTATTGTGGAAAAAATCACCAAGATACATTCTATGAATCAGTGGATAATAAATAATTACTGAATTCATTAAAAAAAGTCAGTAACAACAACTCTTGTAAAAATTCGAATTTTGCAAAATTGTTCAAATTATATTTTTTTATGATTGTAAACCGAATAAAGTGATTTGCTCGAAAAGCTTGACCATCCAATTTTGGGTGGCCCACTTGAGAGATTTTCACTATATGTAAGTATGCACATACAAACTTGAGTATGTATAAATATAGGTAGATACGTAGCCTTTCGCATGCACGAAGTTTGCATAATCGGAAGTAATAACACCATGCGACAGTCAAAATCGGGATGGGATGACAGATTTTTTAATCGTTTACATTGAATATCAATCCTTACTCTATAATACATTATTTAAATNACGGGTGCTTTTGCCTTCATGCCTCGTGCCGCACGGGCTCACAGCGAGTGTGGTGCAACCGGAGAACGCAAAGAAAATATAATTTATTTATAAACATAAGCATAGATTATTTATTTAGTACAAAATTTTTTAAAGTTGTATACATAAATATGTACATACATAACATGCATATTTATATATGTACGTATGTATGTATTTATGCATGTATTTTGTCTTTACAGAGAAATTTAAATAAAGAGGATAGATAGTAAGTATAATCGTTTGTGTCGCAGAAACAAAAAACAACTAAACACTTTTTAACCATGATTGAATAATTAAAGGTTTGCTCATTATTGACATTAGAGTTTTGACACTCACTTAACTCCCTTACAAAAGCTTTGCACACACACACGAACCCACTCAAAGTGCCTTGCTAAGGGAGCCGATTTTGTCAAGAGGTAGCGAGGAAACTGTTTTCTGAGCAAACCTTTTATTACCAGGCCAACAAAAATGTTGGTGCGACAAATGTTAAAGCTATTTTTGATAGACTTTTTTGTGCTGATTACGAATCCGTAAGTACAAAGGATCCAACACGTACAGGTTTTGAGAAAATCGAGGTCAAAGTGTCAAAAAATCGGGCTTTTGCAATATTTGAGAAGCTCTAGCAAAGAGTAAAAAGGTGATAGAACCTTCCACTTAGGCTTAGATTAAAGCAAGAACCCTCGACTACTATCCCTGAAAATACCATTCCTGCACATTGAATTTATGGTCACTTATAGTCATATATTGAGCAGTAAAATTTGACTTTTGTCGAAGTTTGAGTCCCTGCCGCAATTAAACAAAAGGTGATAGAACCTTCCACTTGTCATGGACCGCCACTAGGGAGCTCGGAGCGGGCGTGCATGCTTGCGTTATCCAGGCTTAGTCACTCGGGAATGTCGGGGTTCTTGCTCCTAGCAAACCACCCTAGTATCTACATATATAAAATTATTTCATGCACTTCACGGAACGAAACCGAATAGAACATTCATTCATAAAAGAACCGGAGAATTTGCACTGAGCTTAATTGATTACATGCGGACGGACTCTATACTAGCATAGTAAAACCAGACGGACTCTGAACAGAAAAAAATTTGGAAACCAAGAGAAACTCTATGTATACATAGGCCTTCCACTACTGCCCTAACACAAAAAAAGGTACTATGCGAAAGACAATATGCGTAAACAAATAAATACATAAATACATTATACCTGAGAGTGGAGGTCTCTGGTGTTGTTCGCCTCCTTTTGTACTCTCACTCCCTGCCCTACCATCGTATTGAGAGTTGACGCAAACCTCTCCCATACCCATCCACAGTGAACCCACGACTACATAACTAACTCACAAGACTCAATTACACGGCTCTACTCTTTATTCATTATTTAGTATAACTACATCATCATCTCTTGTTTCACAAAACGGAGGAAAACAAAGAGTGGCCTTACAACAATTTCTGTCCCTAAAATTTTAAGTATACCTGCATGCACATATGTACTTACACTATATTGTTTATTCATAAATGACTTTGTGTACATACTTATGTGACTAGGCAAATGCATATATGTATGGATATTAAAATGCAATGACGAACGGAACTTAGAAGTGGCAAATCGGCATAGCAACAAAACAAAATGTGTAAGCGACCAAAGATTTCGTTCAATTAATCAATACTTTTGTAGCTTAACACTAGAAGATATATGCATATTTATGTAAAAATTTTTAATTAAGTACTCACATTTTTAGAGGGTGCTCCAACGATGTTTGCGCAAACAGGTTGTAGTTCTTTGTGGATGGTTAATCCTTTTTTTTTTGTTTTTGTTTGTTATTGGTCATTAATATGCATATATACGAAACTATTGCTGGCTTAGACTACGTTAATTACAACTTAGGTTCTAAACTCATTCATATGCAAAAGTGCATTTGTAGGTATATATGTACGGATAGCTTCTAGCAAATGTAAATTAGTAAAAAAGAAATAAGAATACAAAACTTTCTATATGATTCAGAAACATGAATAAAGCTCTAAAGGAATAACAAGTTAGTGTTTAAAGGAAGTAACTGTAGGAAATAAGCATCGATTCCATGCATTTTTGTGCATAGTTAAGCAAAGTTCTTTTGAGATTTTTCTCTTTTTTTTTCTTTACAAAATGCCAGGCGCTAGTTCAGAAAGTTAGTTTTGCGTACATATGCATTCGTGTATATATGGTATATATGTATTTTACGCCACTTTAAGAAATTTTCATGCGTTCGCATAATAGGATCGTGAGGGGGATGTCTGTCCTAGGTGAGCCGAGGGAAAGCTGATATTCGGATGAAATCTTTTTTTTCACGTTTTCCAGTAGGATTTGTACCAAAGAATTTGTTCGCGCGAGAAATAATCAATGTACGTAGGATTTTATACTCGTCTGATGGTTAATTTGCACATTCAATACAGGTGAAAATATCGTATCGGGGGTGGGACGGATTTTTGAGGAATCCTCCCCCTACTGTGATGTCCACATGAGGATCACCTAAGGATTGTAGTAAAACTTAGAACCTGGAAGTTTTAATTATGACGAACACAGGCTTACATACCTTATGACTACAAAGTTTTGTAGCCTTTATTTCCGCCAGACTAAAGGATGTACAAGGGAATGAGTTTCGCTGGAAAATGGATATGATTTCCTCTGGAAATCCTCCCGATTGTGCCTCAAGCACGTGGAAACGGAAAAGGTTTTATTGCTTAAAAAAAAAATTAATTTTGGAAAGAGTATAACACTACCGCGGTGCCAGCGCTTAGAGCAGTTGACTAACGATATAACTTAATGAAAACTTTTCGCGATTGAATCGGAAAGTTCCGATTCACTTATTCAACAATTTTTGGGCACGTTCCCCATTTGTTGCTCGCTGTAGATTCTTAGAGGAAATGGCCGAGGCAATAATCATGCCAGAAAATGACACTTCTACTTATCTATCCTCTCAGTAGTTCTGACAGGGGTTTAGGCAGTGTTGGGTGACGTAAAAAAATTGTTCGCTGATTACTTTAATAACTGTGGTGGTTGGTGACACATTTTATTAAGTGGAAATTATATATATATATTTCTGAAATCATTTCCGATGTTGGAGTAAGGGTTTCCCAAAAATATTAAAGGAGTACACATGTCAATATTCCAGGGTCTAGTACGTCACCAGCCGTCACAAAACAGGTTTTAAAGATGTTGTAGTGATACAGCGTCTTTAAAATCTGTAAAATGGCGATACAGTAAGAGTTAGCTTAGTGGTTGCATATCTTTTGCGTGAAACGTTCCTAATGATTTACCTGACATATCCTCTAGCACGTAGCAAGATTTCCCTACTTTTTCTCGAACTCTGGCTTTCAGAAACGTTTTTGCTAACTTGCTGTTAAATTTCTCTGAAGCTTTACTCAAGGTGAAATTCCGACGCAAAACCTCCTGACCAATATTGAACGAGACCGGTCGAGAACGTAAATTGTATCTCTTGGAATTCCTTTCATATGCTTTTTGAATATTTCCAAGTACCGAATCTTTCACAAGGGCTAAGTTGTCATGTCTACTGGCTTCACTTTCAACTTTACCATCATTTATCATGTTGATATTTCGTAGTAACTCTTAGTCGTTTCCATGCGTTATCATGTTTTGACCGAATACAACAAAATACGGGGACTGGTTGGTGGTTTGATGGATAGAGTTCCTCAAAGCACAATTAATACTGCTCAAGTGCAGGTCCCACTCGCGCTGGTCATTCTTGATATACGCGCGGAGTGCGGCATTGATTGAGCGATTAACCCGCTCTGAGCTATTACTCTGTGGTGAATATATCGCCGTATAAGTATGCCCATATCTCTTAAGGAAACCTTCGAATTCGTGCGAACGAAACTGGCTACCGTTGTCGCTGACGATGAATTCAGGAACACCGAATGTATCGAACACCTGTTCTTTTAAGTAGTTAGTTATAGGTAACGTGGTAAACTTCTTCAATGGACATAAGAAGGTGAACTTCGACATGTGATCGAGCACAATTAAAATACCGATATGGCCGCTTTTAGATCGTGGATATGGCCCAATTAGATCTATGTAAAGCCTTTGAAAAATTCGTTCCGTTGGTGTGAAGCTCCCCATGGGAGGCCTTAGCACTTTGGTGGTGTGTTTAGTAGTCTTACAAATCTCACAACTTGAAACATAATCCCTAACTGAGCGGTAAATACCTGGCCAGTAGAAAAATCTTCTAATTCTCTCTACGGTTTTAGCGACTCCGCCATGAGCAGCTGCGTCCACGTTATGTGCGTTAAACAAAACTTCATCCCGCAATCCTTTTGGCACAACAAGCTTCCATGCGGCTTCTTGCTGATCTTCATTCCCACTGTAAAACTCGCAGCGATGATAAATATATTTATCCACCACCTTAAAGGCGGGAAAGCGATCTTCTTCGTTCTTTAGCTTTTCTCTTAGCTCAGAGTATTCTGCAGTGTCGAATTCGGGTGAGTTTAGGTCTATATCAGGAACATTTTCACAAGGTAACGTTAGCACATCTAAGTATTCGGTATTTACTCGAGACAGAGCGTCTGGCACTACATTCGTGGAACCTCTCCGATGCTCGATCGTAAAAACAAATGCTCGCAATTTAAGTGCCCAGCGCCAAGCGACCGCTGAGATCACTCTGCTTCATCAACCATCGAAGACTCGCATGATCCGTTATGATGCGAAATGCTTGTCCTTCGATGTAAGGTCTAAACTTCTTCACAGCCAAAACTGCGGCAAGGCATTCTTGTTCTGTCACGGAGTAATTCCATTGCGCCTTGTTAAGTTTTTGGCTCATATACGCAATAGGAATTTCCTCTCCATTCTCATTAGTTTGGGCTAGCACCGCGCCTACACCACACTGACTCGCGTCACACTGTATCAGGAACGGTTTACTAAAATCAGGATTCGCTAATATAGGCGCAGAGGTAAGGCGCTGCTTTAGAAGCTCAAAAGCTCCCTGTGCTTCCTCAGTACACTGGAATTCACGACCTTTCTTCAGCAACTCCGTCAGCGGGTGAGTAATAGCAGCAAAGTTCGGTGGCGGATATCCTGTGATAGCTGAAATTTTATCTTGATCGGTCTGAAGGGTACCTCGTCCAACCTCATAACCTAAATAGCGGACTTGCTTCAGGCAAAACTTGGCTTTGGCGATGTTAATGGTCAATCCAGCTTTTTGGATATGCAACGCTACTTCTTGCAAAAGCTGGATATGGGAATCAAAGTCTTCTGATATCAGAAGGAGATCGTCGAGGTAGACAAAGACTCGTTCCCTGAGGTAGTAAGGGATAACCTTATCCATTAACCGACACATAGATTGAGGCGCATTGCACAGCCCGAAGGGCATTACTTTGAACTGATATAATGGTCTGTTGGGCACAGTAAAGGCCGTTTTTTCCCGAGAAGACAACTCTAGTGGGATTTGCCAAAATGCGTCTTTCAAATCCAAACTCGAAATAAACTCAGCTCGAGGTAACCTGCTTAATATACCTTCTATGTGCGGTAAAGGATAGGCATCCCTCACCGTCAAAGAGTTAACTTTGCGACTATCTAAGCATAGACGAACTTTTCCTGGCTTCCTAACCAAAACTACTGGCGAAGACCAGGGGCTATTAGACTCTTAGATTACTCCAAGAGCTATCATACGATCTATCTCTTGGCCCATTAGCCTTTCAATTGCCGGCGAAATAGGAAAATGACGTTGTTTGATCGGAGTTGCTCCGCCAACGTCGATAACATGCTCTACGAGTGAGTTTTTTCCCAGGCCCTTCTCTTCAAATGAAGGAAAGCATCGAACTGCAGATGCCAGCTTTTCTTTTTGGATCGCTGAGAGCTCGTGAACATATTCATCCATTTCGGCTACATTCAGCTCATTCACAATATTTGGGGCAATTTGAAAACTTTTCCAGAAATTTACTCCTAACTTCACCTCTTGACTAAGGCTAGGAACGAGATAAAAGTCAATAGGGAACGTTTTGTCTTGATAGCGTACGTCTAACGTTACAATGCCGAGAACGTTTTGGTTCGAGCCATCTGCTGTACATAAATTTGTGTCAAGTTTCTTAATCTTCAGGTTTCGCGTAAGTATATCATTTGCCAATTTTGAACCTATGCAGCTAATCGAAGCTCCGGAGTCTAGTAACCCTAAAACATTTTCTCCTAATATTTCCACAGAAACATACGGCCGAATGTCGCCTGGTTTGCACAGCACTGTGGCTGATAAGCATTTCTGTTTTATTTTTACGTTTTCCCAATACGCTCTCGCGTGAACAGTCGTACGTGGTTTAGAAAATATTTCCTGTCGCTTCAATTCATACTCTTTTAAACGGCGTTGAAGTGGACGAATCGGGTGTACTGGTATATCTGATAGTGTCTTATTATTAATATTTTTAAGTATCTTCGTTGGAGGTTTTAATTCGAGGTCGGTTTGGTATGCCTGCTGGTGGTATTGTAGACACCCCTTAGTTTGTTTTCCGGATCATTACAATTCGGGCAGGTTGGTAAAAAGAAAGCAAGTAAACCACATCCATAGCAGAATACTCTACGAGGTTTAAGGCATTGCTTATAACTATGGCCAGGTAAATCGCAGTTCCAACATTTCTTCTCAATTGCTTCTACGATTGACGCTTCCACTGGTTTAATCGAGTCAATTTCCGAACTTCCACTTCGATCGGCTCACAGTACTTCAGCTAGCTGTCGTTTTTGCGGTATTTGCGGTCTCGAAAGACTACTGTTAACTGTTTCGAAAAAATTTTCGCGTCGCCTACAGGCGCGCCTTAATGCCGTAATTGATGTTATATCTAAGTGAAGTAACTCCAAGCGTATATCCGGGGGCAAGTTACGAATAAGGGTTTCCACTAGCTCTTGTTCTGACATTGGTACTCTTAAACTATCACTCCAGGTCATAACAGCTTCTAAAAACTGTTAAAATATTTCTCCAAGTTTCTGTTTCCTATTTCGTATCATTTCCTTAATATCGTTATCTGTTCTAACATCCTTAAAATGGCTCTTTAACGCATCACATAAGTCGAACCAATCCAGAGCTGGCACTGACTGATGATATCTCCAATACCAGTTCTTTGCTTTCCCTTCGAAAAGTATGTGAGCGTTTTGACAAAGAGCATTGAAATTGCCTCGCAAAGACGACATGGTCAATGCGTTTATTCTATAAATAAATTCATCAACGGAAACTTTCTCTAATGATCCATCAAAGGTTAGCTTCCAGTTAATGATAATTTTAGAAATCAGGTGATAAATTGTGTAAGTTTTGGTTACCACGGGTATTATTGTCGTTGTTAGGAAGCTTTAAATGTACATGGTTATTTAGATTTTGTTGTTGCTGAGCTGCAGGAATTCGACTTTCGCTGATATTAGGCAAATCTAACAAATTTCGGGACGATTCTGGATCTTGCCTGACTCGTTCATTGGGGTTATTATTAAGGCTTAAATTCTGAAAATGAGTTTCTAAAGACTGAGACACTAACTGACTGACAATATCTGTAATTTCGCGTGTCATGTTAACTCGCTGACTTTGAGTTGTCTCTTCTATCTTCTGCTGTATACGTTGTAAATCTTAGTTAGCTTGTCGCTGCTCGTCTCGGTTTTGTATGTAATTACGACCGCGACGCATATTAGCCGGTGAACGAGTATCGTCTTGTATAGACCTATCAGGTGGATTACTATTTGCAGCCCTAGATCGTGTCATACGACCTCCTGCGTTCGAGTTGTTATTTCTGGGTACTGCACCTTGAGAAGATGCATTCTCCATACCTGGTCGAAGTTCTTGTTCGGAAAAACTTCTCAGGGACTGAGAATCAATAGTTCTACGGCACAAAGGACAAGAATCGTGGTCGGTTAGCCATATCGTTGGACACGATCGGTGAAAACCGTGCATACAAGGCGTAGACACAAAATTAAAGTTTGTGGTTTCCTCGTTGCAAATGGCACAGCTGTCACCAGGAGCAGCGAGATTAGCTAAATTTTCTTCACTATGGCGTAGTGACATTCTGGCTTTCCTCACAACTCACTGAAGAAATGATGCAGGTCTATGGAAATTTTCATTCTTCTTTGTTTAAAGAATCTACAAAAAAATTTATGTTTCTATAATCTTAATCTGTTTACTAAGTCTTGTAAGTTGATGTAAGTCGTGGGGTGAAAAAAATGGTCTAATTTTTTTTTTTTATAAATTTGTTAACGCACACTAGAAGATTAAAAGGCAGCTGATGCAAATTCTAATTGTATTAGCATTAATCCCTTAACGCCTTAAGGAATGTGAAAAGGGTAATAGAGAACTCCTACAAATAATTCGGGCATACTAACTGGTAGAGTGTACTCATAAAACATAAACACACCCTATTCCAAGAATGTTTATAACCAGACGGTACCTGAGGACGAGATTTGCTAACTTTTGCGAGTAGGTTAGATGGACGACCAACCGCATTCAAACTAATTCCGTCGATCATCAAAACTAGCATTGAAAAATAACAAATTGATTACATGCGGACGGACTCTATACTAGCATAGTAAAACCAGACGGACTCTGAACAGAAAAAAATTTGGAAACCAAGAGAAACTCTATGTATACATAGGCCTTCCACTACTGCCCTAACACAAAAAAAGGTACTATGCGAAAGACAATATGCGTAAACAAATAAATACATAAATACATTATACCTGAGAGTGGAGGTCTCTGGTGTTGTTCGCCTCCTTTTGTACTCTCACTCCCTGCCCTACCATCGTATTGAGAGTTGACGCAAACCTCTCCCATACCCATCCACAGTGAACCCACGACTACATAACTAACTCACAAGACTCAATTACACGGCTCTACTCTTTATTCATTATTTAGTATAACTACATCATCATCTCTTGTTTCACAAAACGGAGGAAAACAAAGAGTGGCCTTACAACAATTTCTGTCCCTAAAATTTTAAGTATACCTGCATGCACATATGTACTTACACTATATTCTTTATTCATAAATGACTTTGTGTACATACTTATGTGACTAGGCAAATGCATATATGTATGGATATTAAAATGCAATGACGAACGGAACTTAGAAGTGGCAAATCGGCATAGCAACAAAAAAAATGTGTAAGCGACCAAAGATTTCGTTCAATTAATCAATACTTTTGTAGCTTAACACTAGGAGATATATGCATATTTATGTAAAAATTTTTGATTAAGTACTCACATTTTTAGAGGGTGCTCCAACGATGTTTGCGCAAACAGGTTGTAGTTCTTTGTGGATGGTTAATCCTTTTTTTTTGTTTTTGTTTGTTATTGGTGATTAATATGCATATATACGAAACTATTGCTGGCTTAGACTACGTTAATTACAACTTAGGTTCTAAACTCATTCATATGCAAAAGTGCATTTGTAGGTATATATGTACGGATAGCTTCTAGCAAATGTAAATTAGTAAAAAAGAAATAAGAATACAAAACTTTCTATATGATTGAGAAACATGAATAAAGCTCTAAAGGAATAACAAGTTAGTGTTTAAAGGAAGTAACTGTAGGAAATAAGCATCGATTCCATGCATTTTTTTGCATAGTTAAGCAAAGTTCTTTTGAGATTTTTCTCTTTTTTGTTCTTTACAAAATGCCAGGCGCTAGTTCAGAACGTTTGTTTGGCGTACATATGCATTCGTGTATGTATGGTATATATGTATTTTACGCCACTTTAAGAAATTTTCATGCGTTCGTATAATAGGATGGTGAGGGGGTTGTCTGTCCTAGGTGAGCCGAGGGAAAGCTGATATTCGGATGAAATCTTTTTTTTTACGTTTTCCAGTAGGATTTGTACCAAAGAATTTGTTCGCGCGAGAAATAATCTATGTACGTAGGATTCTATACTCGTCTGTTGGTCAATCTGCGCATGCAATACAGGTGAAAATATCGTATCGGGGGTGGGACGGATTTTTGAGAAATCCACCNAGGATTTTATACTCGTCTGATGGTTAATTTGCACATTCAATACAGGTGAAAATATCGTATCGGGGGTGGGACGGATTTTTGAGGAATCCTCTCCCTACTGTGATGTCCACATGGAGGGGGACCTGATCACCTAAGGATTGTAGTAAAACTTAGAACCTGGAACTTTTAATTATGACGAACACAGGCTTACATACCTTATGACTACAAAGTTTTGTAGCCTTTATTTCCGCCAGACTAAAGGATGTACAACGGAATGAGTTTCGCTGGATAAAGGATATGATTTCCTCTGGAAATCCGCCCGATTGTGCCTCAAGCACGTGGAAATGGAAAAGGTTTTTGTTGTATATACTTGTTGTATTCTACCTTCGTGCGAACAAATTTATATAGCTTTGAATATTTGTTTGTATAATGTCTTATGAAATGTTAAAAATTTTCACTTACTTCACAAAGCTCTTTGAATAAAGAACACTCTGCTAAAAGGTTATGGGCCGCTTGCATTAAACAAAATTTAATTACTTAAGGATCAACTGTTTGTGAGCAGAATACATTGCGATGAATCCTTTATCTATGGCGCATAATATGGAGAAGCTGGTTGGCTCAGAGAATTGGTCAACATGGAGTTTCGCAATGCGTACGCAGCTTGAACTGGATGATGCGTGGAGGTGCATTGAACCTGAGGGGGCTCAAGGACTAGACGCTGAAAAGGATAGGAACGCGCGATGCAAGATTATCTTGGCTTTAGACAAGAGCTTATATGTCCACGTAAAGGATGCAATGACTTCAAAGGAAGCCTGGGATGCATTAAAACAGTTATTTCAAGATACTGGTTTGGATCGGCGCATAGGATTGCTGCAGAAGTTATGCAGCGTGCAATTAGCTGAATGTTCATCTATTGAAGATTACGTGAGCCAAATCATATCTACTGCCCAGAAGTTAAATGATATCAGGTTTAGTGTGAATGACGAGTGGATGGGAAGTCTTTTGCTGAAAGGATTGCCCGACGAATACAAACCAATGATTATGAGCATTGGAAGTAGCGGTAAGGTGATCACTGCAGACGGAATCAAGCAAAAATTATTACAGGATGTCAAGTGGGAGCCGTCATCATCAAACGGCGCACTTATGGCCAAGAAAGGAAACTTTCGGGAGAAGAAATTTAAAAACAAGAAATCCAAGCGTTGTTTTAACTGTGAAGGCGTTGGTCATTTTGCGTCAGAATGTCCGTCAAATAAAAAGGACAAAGACCAGAAACGTAGAACTAACTTTGTCGCTTTTCGAGCGGAGTACTCGAGAAATGAGTGGTATCTCGATAGTGGAGCTACCGATCACATGACAGCACATACCAGTAATTTCCAACAGATGAAGAAGTTTAGTGGGCAAATAAAAACTGCTAATGACAATGTTTTGGAAATATCTGGAAAAGGTGACATGATTTTGAGAGCTGCGACGTCAAACGGGCCATATGAAATTAAAGTAAACGATGTTTTGTATGTTCCTGGACTAAATGCGAATTTATTGTCAGTCAAGAAGATCCTTGAGTACAATAACTGTGCCATATTCGACAAAAACGGTTGCAGAATCATCAATTCCAGGAATGATGTGGTGGCAACAGCGAGCTTGTCGAACGGGTTGTATAAGTTGAACATCGCAAGTCAGCAGCGTGTATTGCACACGAAAACCGAACCATATGAAACCTGGCACAGACGTTTTGCACATTTAGGAGCAGACAATATGATGTTGTTAACCAAGGGGTATGTGGATGGTATACAGTTTCAAATGGAAGAGAAACGACCTTGTGAGTCATGTTCAATGGGCAAGCAAAATCGAATGAGCTTTCCGTCGAACGGGTCAAGAGCAACAAAGGTTTTAGATATTATACACTCGGACGTATGTGGACCTGTAGAGGTAAAATCTTTGAAAGGAAACCGTTATTTCTTAACCTTCATAGATGACTACACGCGGAAAGTCTACGTGTATTTTATAAAGTCTAAGGAAGGTGTGCTAGATTGCTTCAAGGAATTTAAGGCGGAAGTGGAGAATCAGCAGGGTATGCGTATCAAGATTCTGCGAACGGATAATGGTACCGAATTTGTGAATCGTTCTATGGAGATGGAGTTAAAACGATGTGGTATCGTACATCAAACAACAGTCCGCTATAGTCCAGAGCAAAACGGCTTAGCAGAGAGGATGAATCGCAATTTAATGGAAAAAGCAAGATCGATGATGAGTGATGCGCATTTGCCAAAATTTTTTTGGGCAGAGGCAGTGAATTGTGCTGCATATATAGTTAATCGATCACCGCATAAAATGTTATCCAAAACTCCGGAGGAATTGTGGACAGGACGCAAACCTGATGTGAGCATGTTTCGAATTTTTGGCTGCACTGTAATGTCTCACATACCGAAGCAGAAACGACGTAAGTTAGATCCAAAAAGTGAGAAGGGTATATTTGTTGGATACTCTACAACTTCGAAAGGATATCGAGTATATAGTTTAAAGAATAAGGATGTTTTTACGAGTCGTGATGTTGTATTTCATGAAAATGAGTTTCATTATTCTGACAAAGAGCCTACATTACATCATGTACCAATGTATACTGCAATAGTGGGGGAGAGTCAGTATGAAAATGTAGATGAACATAGTTTATTTGAGTCATGTCCATCTCTATCAGGAAATGCCCATGAAGTGGGGGATAGTGATGAAGTATATGCAGAGGAAGGAAATCCTCAGAGGGTCAAATTAGTTAGCGAAGAAAGTTTTAATCCAGTAACTACCGATACTCAAATGCCAATTTTAGGTAATAAGGAGATACTTCAAGCTGAATACGTAATACCATCATTGCGTAGAAGTGAGCGACTAGCCAAGAAGGAAAATATCGCATATAGTGCTGGATTAGTACAAACTGTGGATCCTATAAGCTTAGAAGACGCAATGTCAAGAGAGGATAAGAATCAGTGGGTAGAAGCTATGAAAAACGAAATAGATTCGTTATTGAAAAATGATACCTGGGTGTGCATTGATAAGCCCAGAGGTGTAAACATAGTTAAAACTAAATGGGTATTTAAGCTTAAGAAGGAGCAAGAAGGAAAAGTGCGGTATAAAGCACGTCTGGTAATGAAAGGATTCTCACAGAAAAAGGGAATCGATTACGATGAAACATATTCACCTGTAGTCCGATATTCTTCTTTAAGATATCTCATCGCGTTAGCCACTAGACATGAGTTGGAAATTCACCAGATGGATGCAGTGACTGCATTTCTGCAAGGTGAGCTAAATGAAGATATTTACGCAGAGAAGCCAGAAGGGATTGAGATAGGTAGTAAGGATCAGGTTCTGAAGCTTAAAAAAGCAATATATGGCTTAAAGCAATCCAGTCTAGTATGGAATATGAAGCTGAACAGGGCACTGCAGAAACTAGGACTGCAGCGTTCCAGAGTCGATCCATGCATTTATTACCATCACGATGGAAGAGGAATGACTTTCCTAGCAATTTATGTTGATGATATACTAATGTTTAGCAATGAGCCAACATATCGAGAAGATTTGATTTCCAAATTGATGAAGCAGTTTAAAATGAAATACTTAGGTGAAGCAAAGCATTGTTTGGGTATTCGTATATCCCGTAATAAGGACGGGATTTATTTAGATCAAGAGGAATACATTGATGAAATATTGAAAAAATTCAACATGAATGAAAGTCATCCTGTGCGAACCCCTATGGATTTAAATACGAAACTGTCGAAGGATCAGTCACCAAAAACCAAAGAAGAGATAGCAGAAATGGCAAAGGTTCCATATCAGCAAGCAATAGGAAGTTTAATGCACGCTTCTCAGTGTACGCGTCCTGATATTAACTATGCAGTTAGCAAGTTGAGTAAGTTTAACAACTATCCAGGAAAAGAACACTGGGCAGCTGTTAAAAGGGTGTTCCGATATTTAAAAGGAACTAGATTGGCTAAACTTAAATTTAGTACAGAGACAAATAATAATTTCTGTGCATATTCAGACTCCGATTGGGCAAGCGACAGCGATGAAAGGCGATCAGTCACCGGCTACGTGACTACATTTCAAGGAGGTGCAATTTCTTGGGCAACAAAACAACAACCAACGATTGCCTTGTCTACGACGGAAGCCGAATATATGGCGCTTTCAGCCACAACGCAAGAGGTTTTATGGTTTCGACAAATGGAAGCTGAATTAAATACTGACTTTCAATCAAAACCAACAACAATTTTCTGTGACAACAAAAGTGCAATACATTTGGCAGCAACAAGCAAATACCTGGCGCGGTCTAAGCATATCGATGTTCGTCATCACTTTATCCGTGAAAAGCTAGAATTGAAGATGGTTGTATTCACCGGATTAAGTACAAATGATATGGTTGCGGATAGTTTAACAAAGCCGGTTCCTGCCGACAAACATAATTTTTGTTCAAATCAGATGGGACTACAATTTTAATAAATTATGTTCGAGTGGGGGTGTTGTATATACTTGTTGTATTCTACCTTCGTGCGAACAAATTTATATAGCTTTGAATATTTGTTTGTATAATGTCTTATGAAATGTTAAAAATTTTCACTTACTTCACAAAGCTCTTTGAATAAAGAACACTCTGCTAAAAGTTTTATTTCTTTCAAAAAAAAATTAATTTTGGAAAGAGTATAACACTACCGCGTTGCCACGCTTAGAACAGTTGACTAACGATATAATTTAATGAAAACTTGTCGCGATTGAATAGGAAAATTCCGATTCACTTACTCAACAATATTTGGGCACATTTCCCATTTGTGGCTCGCTGTAGATTCTTAGAGGAAATGGCCGAGGCAATAATCATGCCAGAAAATGACACTTCTACTTCTCTATCCTCTCAGTAGTTCTGACAGGGGTTTAGGCAATGTTTGGTGACGTAAAAAAATTGTTCGCTGATTACTTTAATAACTGTGGTGGTTGGTGAGACATTTTATTAAGTGGAAATTATATATAAATTAAAATACCATCTCTTCGTCTTGACCCTAAGATCACTTATAGTCTTTTATTGAACAGCAAAAACTGATTTTGGCTGCATTTTTTTTCAATAGCACAATTTGCCAGCATTTTTTTTTATTGTTCAACAAATGACTATAAATGGCCATCAAGTAAAGGTGCAGGGATGGTATTTTCAGGGGCAGTAGCCTAGGGTTCTAGATTTAAGTTAAGCCTAAGTGGAAGGTTCTACCACATTTTTACTCTTTGCTCGAGCTTCTCAAATATTGAAAAAGACCCCATTTTTTGACATTTTGACCACGATTTCCTCAAAATCTGTACGTGATGGAATCTTTATAATTACGGATTCGTAATCAGCTCAAAAAATCTATCAAAATCAGATTTAACATTTGCCGCACCAAAATCAGTGTTGTCCTGTGTTAATCGAATCATGCTTTTTAACACCCCAAAATAGTTTGCCACTTGTAGCAGTTATGCTGTATACCTGATGAAATATAATCCTTAGTGAAATGTATTTGTGGATTGTTGTTAAAGACCATATGTACATATGTATGTAGATATGGGGAAATTTGCGTAATAGAGGCCGGTCCACATACCTACAACTTTGGCGTTGCATTGACGTTGAATTTCAATGCAGCCGTGCGCATAGCCAAAATTTGGCAACGCTAACGCCAACAGAAAGCAGAAAGATCTCGCGCGTCGGTCGTCAGCTGTTGCAAATAAATAATATTATGTTAAATATGTTTGCCTTTTAACCAAATGAAGGCAAGAAATATCATTTTTCATGCAATTATTGATATAAATATTAATTTATCTGTGTATATGTCTGTTAAAAATTTTATACAAAATAATGATTATTTGAAAAATTGAAACTGTCAGGCTAAAGCGTGTCTAATTAACTATTATCGTGGAAAAAATCAGCAAGATACATGCCATGAATCAGTGGATGATAAATAATTACTGAATTAATTTAAAAAAAGTTAATAACAATAAAACTTCGAATTTGCAAAATTGCTCAAATAATGGCCCCTAATATGGTTCACAACTCAACTTAGTTGAGTTGTGTCTGAGACAACTCAACTTGTATACAAGTCAACTATTTATTGCTGTTGCCGTTCACAACTGTTTTCAGTAGACTGTAGCCATTGAAAAAGTCGGAATTTCGATAGAAATTTTGTTATTTTCATAACAGGCCTGTTTTTTTACACGCATATTTATTTGAGCTTAAAAATTGTATGGAGCTCTAAGCGACATACTTTATATGCGTTTATGATTAGTTGTCGATAAAATTAAAATTACTTGTTTTGAAATGGAAATTGTCGATGATTGTTTTTTTACACGTTAAGCGTATATGTATATGCATGTAAAAAAAAACACAGCTAATATTATGTTATTGTAATGATATTAAAATAATTAAAAGCAAAATAATGGAAATCAGTTACGAATTATATTTTACCGATGAGCCCGAGGATGCTAGTGCTAGACAATTCACAGACAACTACGTTTTAAAAGTTGAGTTGAGTTTTGTCCCGCAATACCAATTTACAACTTACAACTCAACTATCTTGAAAGTTGTGAATTATAATAGGAGCCTATATTTTTTAGTGGTTGTAAACCGATTAAAGTGATTTGTGCGAAAAAATCTTGACCGTCCAATTTTGGGTGGCCCACTTGAGAGATTTTCACTCAGGTGGATGAGCTCATTTGTTGCAAGTGGTTTTGATATTCGTAGCATGGTTTTAGGCATATGTTTAGTAGTCAATTGATAAAAAAGCAAGGCGAAAATTTTAAAAATCACTCTCTGAAGTGAGAGTAAAAATGAGTAACAGCAAAAAGTACGGGTACAAAAAAGGCGTGAGTACTGGGTACTCATGAAATTTGATGTGTAAACATATGCGTACGGCAAAGCATAAAAGTACGTTTACAAATGAATATAATCTCAATCACATCTCGAGGAAAAGTTAAGTTTCTTCTCTGTGCCCCCGTGGTCACTTTTTTCTGCTACACATATTAATCAACTTAAATATTTTTTAACTTAATATTTTATTACAAATATCTTTTCCTTGCTAACGTTAATTTTTTTACTTCTCCATTTGACATTCCTCCTCTTCTTCGCAAGTACAATCTATAAAAACAGGTTGTACACCAAAAAGTTATGGGTTTAATCTGAGATTATTTTATAATCACAATTTTGTATGGCTAATCTCTATTTCTAATTACAGATTAGGGATTTAAGCTCGAAAATGAAGATAATCTTTTTATATGTAAACCTTCAATTCAGTTACATAAATACATACACATGAAGGTTGGGTTAGAAATTAAACATAAATTTCACTAAATTTTTTTAATTTTGCTGATTTAATTTTATTTATTCATTTTTTTTTTAATACATGAAATAATCGGTATGATTGATAAAATATGATACTTTTGAGTACCTGTAACTCTAGGGCGTTAAAATAAGCTGACCAACCGGCCTCCTTTGAGGAGGGTTGTCCTCCTCAAACGTGATTTGTCCTCCTCAAAAATCCACACACAATCTCAATCCAGTAACCATATTCGTGTTTACTACGAAAATGTCTCTGGTATGCGAACGAAATCAAAAGCTGTATTCTCGATAAGTTCGCTCGAACTATTTGATGTCTTCGTGCTGATNGAGTAACAGCAAAAAGTACGGGTACAAAAAAGGCGTGAGTACTGGGTACTCATGAAATTTGATGTGTAAACATATGCGTACGGCAAAGCATAAAAGTACGTTTACAAATGAATATAATCTCAATCACATCTCGAGGAAAAGTTAAGTTTCTTCTCTGTGCCCCCGTGGTCACTTTTTTCTGCTACACATATTAATCAACTTAAATATTTTTTAACTTAATATTTTATTACAAATATCTTTTCCTTGCTAACGTTAATTTTTTTACTTCTCCATTTGACATTCCTCCTCTTCTTCGCAAGTACAATCTATAAAACCAGGTTGTACACCAAAAAGTTATGGGTTTAATCTGAGATTATTTTATAATCACAATTTTGTATGGCTAATCTCTATTTCTAATTACAGATTAGGGATTTAAGCTCGAAAATGAAGATAATCTTTTTATATGTAAACCTTCAATTCAGTTACATAAATACATACACATGAAGGTTGGGTTAGAAATTAAACATAAATTTCACTAAATTTTTTTAATTTTGCTGATTTAATTTTATTTATTCATTTTTTTTTTAATACATGAAATAATCGGTATGATTGATAAAATATGATACTTTTGAGTACCTGTAACTCTAGGGCGTTAAAATAAGCTGACCAACCGGCCTCCTTTGAGGAGGGTTGTCCTCCTCAAACGTGATTTGTCCTCCTCAAAAATCCACACACAATCTCAATCCAGTAACCATATTCGTGTTTACTACGAAAATGTCTCTGGTATGCGAACGAAATCAAAAGCTGTATTCTCGATAAGTTCGCTCGAACTATTTGATGTCTTCGTGCTGATTGAGACTTGGCTTAACTCCAGCTTCTACGATTCTGAGTTTTTCGACTCCAATGTATATGATGTTTTCCGCAAGGATAGAGATGCTGTTAAAACTGAATGTAATAGGGGTGACGGTGTTCTTATTGCTATAAGCGAAGCCTACGAGCATCGGTTCATTGTCTTGATAATAATGACTCCCTTTTAGACCAATTATCTTACGCAGTACATTGTCAGATCTATTTATTTGCGCCTCTTACATTCCGCCCAACAGTCATGAATCTTTGTACAAACGTCATGTTGACAATGTAACCTCACTTCACTTAAGAATTGGACATCACCAGTTATGTGTGCTTGGCGACTTTAACTTAAGCAATATTTCTTGGTCGTACTTAGATAACTTAGACTCTCTAGTTTCAGTAAATGTATGTAGATCTTTCGAGCAATACTTAGTTGACGATTTCGCTAGCTTAGATCTTCGTCAAGTTAATAGTTATTATAATAAGCTTAATAGAATTTTAGATTTAATATTCTTATCAAGTAATTTGAATTTTAAACTCAGGGAATGTTGCTCGTTAATGTCTTCTGGTGGCCTGCATCATCTTCCTCTAGAATTAGATTTGGAATTTTATGAACTCTTGAATGCCTCTCCTGGGAGTGATATAAATAATTTAAATTTTAACTTTGGTAATTATGCGACTCTTAATAATATGTTGCTTGAGATTGATTGGGACCATCTGCTCCTAAACGAGGATGTAGTAAGTTGCTTTCAACTTTTTAAAACGAAGGTGCATAATCTGTGTCTAAAACATATCCCAGTTTGCTCTAAAAAAAGATATAGGCTACCATGGTACAATGCAGAGCTTAAACGACTAAAAAATCGCTGCAATAGATTGTATAAAAATTTAAGTTATCCAAGAATATACATTATCCTGACATGTTCAAATCTTGTCTGTTTGATTTTAACCCTGGAAGGTCATAGTTCGTCGTTTCGACGACGCGAGTGTTTATTTTACCGTTATCGCTGTTTTCCTTTGTTTGTATAGTGCTAATTTTTCGTACAGCGCTAGACGGTGTTGTGCTGTTGATGTGTGCGGTTACTTAGATTCATGCGCTTCGTGTAAGTACTTATTTTTTAAATGTGCGTAGTCGAAATGACGAAGGATGAACTTTGTCTATGTTTTACGTTCATGTTTTCAAAGTAATTTTCTTAAGTTTTTTTTTATTTGTTTATATATTTTACTTGTGCAGTTATAACACACGATGAATGCAACCACGATCGACGAAAAAAAAAAATTCCGCAATTTGGCTCCCTTCTAAGCGACGCTTAACAAATCATCCTGAGCAAAATTTCAAAAAAGTCTCTGTGGAGAGCATAAAATAAAGCTTTGCGCCTCTTGCACAAAATGAGAACTGTCGTATCTGAAAATTTTTTCCTTTTTTAGTTCATAGTATTATTTTTAAGAAAAAAACACTTTAAATGAATTATATGTACTTAAAGTTATTTATTTTTTATATTTTCTAATTAATGTTTTGTACAAAAAGCCAAATGAATCAGAGCTGTGAAATCTTGAATTACAATCAAAAGACTAAAGAAAAAATACTTGATATTGTTTCATTTAAAAAAAATATAAATAAAAGAATATGAAAATAATAATTTTTGAGCATTTTGATACACAGGTTAATTTAATAACGCCTTTTAGAAATGCCGACGTCGAATCGACGAAGGATGACCTTTGCGTTATAAAAATAACGATGACCTTCCAGGGTTAAGACTCTTGATCAGTTCCTGCTTAAAAGCTACGCTAGTAATTTCGAAAAGAATATAAAGGCCAATCCCAAAGCTTTCCGGTATTTCATTAAATCGAAAAAAGAAGAAATCTAATATTCCATGTTCGATGTTTTATAAAAAAAAGAATGCTTATAATGCCCAAGATACGTCGAAACTTTTTGCATACTTTTTTAGCGAAAATTTTGTATCCGAGACTGACACTGCTGACGTTGTTAGCAGCGATGTTTCTGAATCATGTCAGTCATTCGGTTCTCTCTCATTAATAGAAGAGAATGTTTCAAAGGGCATCTTAAACCTTAAGGCATCGACGCAAACAGATGCCGATGGGCTATCTCCTTTTCTGTTCAAAAACTGTGTGGCTCTTATTAGACCTTTGACAATAATTTTTAACTTATCCATCTCTTCGGGAACATTCATTAATAATAATAATAATAATAATAATATTAGATTGGCACATACACATATGTTAGTGTTTGGCCGAGCTTCTCCTCCGATTTGTGGCGTGCGCCTTGATGTTGTCACACAAAGCGGAGGGACCTACAGTTTTACGCCGACTCCGAACGGCAGAAATACATTGCCTGCCGAGGGACGACCGCTGTTAAGAAAAAACCTTTTTTCTATATTTTTTGCGATGTTGCTTTGAGCAGGGTTTGAACCCAGGTGCTGCGGAGTGGAAGCGCGCACTGCTTACCACTACACCACAGCGACGGGAACGGGAACATTCATTAGTGATTGGAAAAAAACGTAATATATGTACTGTCTCAAATCTCACTCTCTTTACCGAAGATTGCCTTGCGAGTTTCTAGTCTGGGTACCAAGTCGATACTATATATACCGACTTTTCCCAAGGCATTTGACAAGGTCTCACATAAAATTTTGATCGCTAAACTAGCTTGTCCGGGTTTCCATTCAAAGTTTCTTGATTGGATTAGCTCTTATTTATACAATAGGCACTGCGCTGTAGCACTGGAAAATACGTTTTCCCGTTACTTCCAGTAGTCCAGACCAAAGATTTAGGAATTTACTTCGACTCGAAGTTGACTTTCAATAGCCATATTGATTTCATTATATCTAACTCCTATTCATTGTTAGGCTTTGTTCGCCGTAATAGCTCTGACATTTCAGATCCATTTACATTAAAAACCCTATACATAGCTTTTATAAGATCTCGCCTTGAGTATGCTACCAATATTTGGCGACCTTTTCATATTGGGCGACCTTTTCATATTGGGCTCATAAACAGAATTGAGCGCATGCAAATAACTTTTATTAGGTTTGCATTAAGATCTCAAAATTTTACTGAACCATTACCTTCATACAATTCGCGCTGTGTGCTTATAAATTTAAACTCACTTGAGGATAGGAGGAAATTATTATCTTGCTCGTTTATCTTCTACGTGCTTACTAGAATTGTTGCTTGCCCTGATATCCTACGGAGAATTCCTCTCAATGTTCCGCGAAGCAATTTGCGGCGCATGGACATTTTTTATTTGCATTCCTCCAAGTCAACGTATGCTATGAATTAGAGATGAGCCCGCGCTTACGGGCCGGAATATTTGCTGTCAGCACGAACTCGTGCGTGCATATGCGTTCAGTAGAATTTCATAAAAGCACGAATAAGCACGAAAAAGCCCGTTGCTAATACCACCAATTTAGATGAGCTTTTGTTTTTATAAAAAAAAATAGTACATATTTAAAACTCTTTTGATAAGAGAAAAGCAAAAAAAGAAATATTTGGAAACCGATAGAAAAAATAATATACTTAGTAGTTTTGTTTACATATCTGTACATAAAATACCTTCCCCTTTTTCTACTTTACAGAGTATATATTATAAATATCTTTGATGTAAAAAATTGATTCGCTTAAGTAAATATACATACATATGTACATAAACACAAAATTAAAAATATGTACATATGTATACATACAATAAAAGTTGGCTCTTTATTTCCGGGCTGGGGCGTGTCCGTCGTGCCGGGCCGGGCCGGGCCGGGCGCCACTAAAATTCTTAACGAGCGGGCTCGTGCGTGTTTTCGAAAGTTGATTTTGCACTCGTGCCGGGCCGGGCCTGAAAATTTAGGCCCGTGCCCATCTCTACCATGAATGCACCGATTTGTCGTGCCCTTAGAGAGATTAATAAACTCAATGATATCGAGGATATTGATATATCGCTTCCCGGAGTGGTGTTAAAAAGGTTAATCTTAAAACTACTCTGATCTTATAATGTACCTATCTATTAGCTTTAAGTTATACCTTGTTACTTTTTTAGATAGCATAGTCAGTAAGAATTTTGTTTTCTTTGACCGAATTAAATAAATAAATAAATAAATATTGTCCTTCTCTGTCCTCCTTTTGAGCAATCCTCCTTGTACTCCTTTTCAAGTTTTATCGCAGTAATGAAATTTTCAAAAAATTTCGTTCAGTATATTTTAATTTATAATAGATTGGCGCTTACACATATGTTAGTGTTTGGCCGAACTTCTCCTCCGACTGGTGGCGTGGGCCTTCATGTTGTCACACAAAGCGGAGGGACCTACAGTTTTACGCCGACTCCGAACGGCGATTGTATTTTTATGAGAAGCTGTTTTCCATGGCAGAAAAACTCTCGGAGGTTTGCCATTGCCTTCCGAGGGACGACCGCTGTTAGGAAAAAACCTTTTTTAGATATATTTTTTTGCGATGTTGCTTTAACCAGGGTTTGAACCCAGGTGCTGCGGAGTGGAAGCGCGCACTGCTTACCACTACTCACAATCATTTTATTTAAAAGGAGTTTACATTGTTCAACATTCAGTTAAATGATGCAAACTTTTAATTTAATTAGCCGCCTGTGAAATTTGAACAGTTTAATGCGGCTTTCCCACGGCACACCAATTACGAAGTTGGCTCTCTCATTCGTAATTCGCACTCCAATTACCCTTCGAATTACTACTACTAAGTTTTGAGAGCGAATTACCTCATTTTCTGGTAATTCAGAGCCAATTACCATGGGAATTACGAACAAATCGCTGCCGTCTCTAACTTTTATCGAAAACTTGTCAAAACCAGTTCACAAATCAAAACTTTTTCTGAGTACGGAAAGTAAAGTTTATATATTTATTATTATTTATTATTATTGTAATACAAACACAACAACCATGAGTTATATTTCGAGTGTTTGATAATTAATTAATATATAACATTAAACCAAATGGAAAAATATTGCAGTGTACATCACCAATTTAATGCGAAAACTTATACATTTTCGCAATTACTTACATTTTGCATAAATATTGTAGCGAAGAAAAAAAACAAAACACACTGATAGAGAACTGTCAAATCGAATTAGGAATGTATAAGTTTTATGAGTGGCAATATCTGTATGTGGGGATTTTTTATATTGATAAAATCATTTGTAAGATGGCTTAAAACAAGTATTTTCATCGAAATTTTCAACCTAATCTTATTACTGGAAATTAGTAACTCTTGTATATATGTATATACTAGCTATACCCTGCCATGCTTTGCTGTGGCATATTCCTGTTACATGGATGATAAATTATTAACGAAACAAAGCATACGTTTCATATGAGTTTGATTTTGTAATAAGTACTTGTGTGCACACAATATTCGTCGTGTTTCCATTCTCTGCATTGATATCAAAGATATCTGGTTTGCCGACACGGGAACACGCAACATCTAAGAACCAATCTGCATCTCAATCTAAACCATACTTTTCCAAAGGAT
>NW_016160796.1:33893-34870 GCF_001687245.7 Rhagoletis zephyria | reverse complement strand
TTATTGTTTAAGCGACTTATGCATTTCCCGCTTAAACAAAGAACAGCCAACACACAGACCCACTTGTTTTTAAAGGCACTTCGCTCGTGTTTAATTGGGTATGCATTTTTTACGCAATTCTCAAATATCTATTCGCTGAACTTAGTGAAGTGATAAGTCGCTGGCATTTCCATCCCTGGATAAATCCCAGCTTATACTGCCTGACGTAGCACGTAATTTTCTTTCGTATGGTTTTCGATCGGTGAACGGATGTTACGATTTGAGTCCTGGTCTCCCGCTCTCCCTCAGCTAAACAGTTGTCACTTTGAATGCCGGATTGAATAACATTAGTGGTGTTCACCAAAGTGAGCAAGTGGCCTGGCAGTCTGGTAAAAGAGCAGACCAGCTCAAGCAACGACTGTTGTCAATACCACTCTTATTTAGTTGATAGACATCCTTATTCTTCGCAGCAAGAATATCTCGTTCACTGAGCCTGTAATAAATTTTCTTAATTAAGAAACATTCTTTCCATCAGTTTTCCTTTTGATGTTCCTTAGTAACAAAAATTATAAGGCAATACAACTCGTCTTAATCTCTCGTTAGCTGGCAGCTTTCCGTTCCCATTGTCCAGTACTTGTCTCGAAAATCCCTTGGCTGCAGTGTATATATGTATGTTCGTCTAGCCACAATGTTGACTATTTCAGGTAAGCATTTATCTAGTGTTAATCAAGAAATTACAGACAATGTTTGCGTAAAATCTCCTGAGGGCAATATCAATACATTCCCGAATGGTTTGACGTTTCCATGCAAATCCCGCGAGAATGGATCAAGGACCTCAAGCAATTTTTTATGTGCCATCGTGCACTGATCTCAAATAATTAGTTTAAATTTTTGTACTACTTTTTCCATACCGGATGTTCTGAAAATATTGCAAGTAGGAGTTTCGATGATTTATATGTTCAATGGCAGCTTAAGAGCTGAATTAACAATGTTTCCAC
>NW_016160796.1:17353-31732 GCF_001687245.7 Rhagoletis zephyria | reverse complement strand
AAAAAAATTATTCAAATCGGTTCAGCCGTTCTCGAGTTTTGACGACCGTGACATACGAACACAACATTTTTATTAATATAGATATATTAGGGTGATCCAAGAAAACTAACCTGGCGAATTTATGGCCTTAAAAAGACCTATTTACTGAGAAGGAAATACTCCCATTTGGAAAATTTTTTATTTCAATTTTAAATTTTGTAGCTGGGCATTTGAAATTTTCTATGTAAATAACATGTAAACAATTTTTTTTTCATTAAAAATGTTATAAATTTTGAGCCGTTAAAAAAGTTATAAAAAAGGGATACATGTTTTTTCAAGACATATTCTTGTAGGGCATTAAATTCTCTAAAAAATGATCCTGAAGTTGGTTGTCTTAGAGAATATCAAAAGTCTTTAATATGTTAATGATATTATTGAACGAGGTATAGCGTTGATACAAAATTATAATCGAACTTTGACCAAAGACGAAGAACGAAAGCAGTTTCTTTTGCAAGTAATACAATTACAATTAAATAATTTAACAAGTAATTTTTAAGCAAAAAACACAACCGACTTAAATTCTCATATAAAAATTTAGAAGTACCGTTAATTTTTTCATGATGCAATGATCGGATGTAAACCAAATTAGTATGGGACCACCTGTAAGATACCACCTTTCCGATAGAAAGATAACTATCGAAATAGGTGGAAGTAGTCGAAAGTTATGCAGTACAATACATAAAAAAAATATTCCGACGAATTGATAACCTTCTTTTTTTTGAAGTCGGTTAAAAATAAATAGTCAAAACTTGTTAACATGTGGCGGTCTTATAATTATGCAACGTAGTGTACTATTAACTTGTTGGACTTGTGTTTAAAGAAACTTTGAATTGTTAGTTAATACGTTACTTATGTGTTAAAAAAAATATTAAAAATTTGTTTGTTGTTTTTAAATGTGGAGAATTTGTCCGCTTTGAATGCTAAAAAATTCTGGTCACCTTAGTTAAAATGTCTTGAAAACACCGCATCAATTATTGTTTTTGAGCTCGTAGTTTGGGCATTTCTATTTGTATAAATTCCTAAATTTAGCCTTTCTTTTAGGAATATAATCTGTAGTTCTGCTTCATCTTTCGCTAGGTTTACGTTATAGTCATGAATACGTATAACATACGATCTTTTGTTTGCAAAATGGGAAGCTAAATTCATTTGTTCGGCATTTCCTCTAACTCTCGTCTTCTCTTTGTGCAATTTTGTATTAGCTCTGATCCAGTACTCAATGAACTTACAGGTTCTTACACGAACTTGCATAAAGTTACAGGAAAAATAATCCCGTACTCCAAAATCCAATAAATGAGAGCGATTTTTAAAGAGTTGTGTTGAGAATGAAGGCGCAAGATTTTACCCGATGCATTTTATTTTTAAGGAGTTGCCACCTATTAAAAAATTAAATTCAAATTTTTTAAAAAGTTAAATGAATAATTAAAAGATGGGTATCAATAGAAATGTGTATGAAAAGTGTTTATTTCTTAATTACTGTAAAGGTTTGCCACCTGTAAAAAATCTAATTCCATTGGAATTAAAAGAATTTGGTTATTGAAATAGATATATATATATATGTTATTTAATAATTTAATAAGAAAAGTCGACATATTAATATTGCATTGGCTTTATTCAAACAGGGTATTAATTTTCGATTGCATTCTTTTATGCGTTACTTGCACTTTATGCTTTTTAGTGTATTCTTATAGCCAAATAATTTGGCATGTGTCAAGTTACATATAAGACATTGTTGATTAATGCACGCAAATGAAAGTAGACGCAAAATGTGGAATATGCTTATGTCAACAAAAATGTCGGAACAAAGCATTTGCATTAATTATGCTTATGTAAACCAAAAGGTGGGAATAAAGCCTTTACAATAATTTTGCTTACGATCTAAAGTTTTTATGGCCTTATTATTTAGCTACGTAAGCATTTAGTTTGTATAAAAACGTAATCATTAATTTAATAAAGATCACTTGAAAGCAATCAAGCAAACATCAGTGTTCGAACTGGGCATAATCGCTATTATTCTGAACATTATGGTGACCAGCTTAAACAAGGCCAGTGCAGCAGTTTAAGGACCCAAAATACTAAACTACAAGAAGAAAAATGGATCGAGGATTTGGCCAGATAACAAAAAGAAACGGGCGGCAATATTGAATCAATTTTCCGAAACTTTAAAAAGGACCCGCAATCCAAGAAGCAGTCAGTCAGCTATTACGAAGAGGGATTGAGAAGACTGGACAGCGAGTGGTCGAAATTTGAAACAACTGACAACAAACTTCGGGTGCTTGAAAACCCCCAGCTGGATCACGACTACTTTACAAAGGACTACTATAACAATATAATGGAAATTGTAAATCAGTACAAGGAGATTTTCGAGTCCGCAGTGCTCCAATTGGCTCAAACCCCGACGAGAGAATTGCGCTTAACAACTGTTGAAGGAAATACGTACCAAGCACGGCATGATGCTGGAACCAAACAGGCAGCTTCCAACGAGTACACTAAACTAGTTCGCAGGCAAGGGGTAATGATGGCCTCGTTGCGACGGTTACTGAACGACAACGTTTCACCACAATGTGTTCCAACAATTAATAAGCTGTGGGAAAATATAGAAGACATTCACTTCAGGATATATGAGATGTTCGACAACCCAACCGAGCAGGGCTACAAGGTCGATAACTTCATTTCACTTGAAGAAAAGGTATGAAGTACTTTGCAAGCAGCTAATAGTGACTCCCATACTGAGCAATCTTCAAACCAATTTCCGCTTAAACTGCAATTATTTCGTTGCCGAAGATAATAATTCCAAAATTCGATGGCACCTATTTAAAATGGCAAGAATTTCATGACCTATTCTCGCAAATGGTAATAAATCAACCTCTTTCAAAAGTTCAGAAAATGTGGTACTTGAAAACTCACTTAGGGGAGGCTGCAAATCTAATTAAACATTTCGCATCAACAGGAGAAGATTTTGATGCAGCTTGGTTCATGCTTCTGGAGCATTACAACAACAAACGCTTGCCGGTGAGCAAGTTAGTACATGAGCTAACTACTACACCTGGAAGCACATCAATGGACAATGTTAAAAAACTGCATGACACAACACAAGAATGTCTATTAGCATTGCAAAATTTGCAAATAGACACATCAACATGGGATCCACTTCTGCTCCCCCTTCTACTAAAGAAACTGGATCAACCGACTCGTTTGTGGTACGAGCAATCATTATCAAAGCCACGGGAGGTACAAACACTCAAGGAATTCCTGAAATTTCTGGAGAAACACTTTCAATCCATGGAAGCGATGGCTGTCCAAGACAAATCTAAGAGCTCAACTGCAAAGGTGTGCACTTCAGTCACATCCAAAGGTCATAGAAATGACACTTGCAGCATGTGTAAAAAAGGAAAACATCGATTATTTTCTTGCAAGGAATTTTTACAACAGTCTCTATCGGCACGCTTTCAGTTCATGAAAGGGCAGAAATATTGCCACAATTGCCTAAAACCGGGACATGGTTCAAAAAATTTTATATTAAAAAACTGTCTGAAATGCAACAAAAAACACAACACGCTGTTACATTTCGAGGATTCAAAAAGGGATGTGAGCAAAGGCATTACATCAGTAGCCACTCCAACACAAGGTAACGAATCGAGTACTACACCATCCAGGACCAAATTAACACCATCAAACGACGAAGCAGCGTCACTTACCACAGCAAAGCACACAAAGACAAACACATATGTACTACTCAGCACTGCCATGGTGAGAGTTAGAGTAATCGGAACAGAAGTGCAGTGTCGGGCGGTTCTCGATTCAGGCTCACAAGTTAATTTTGTGACTGAACGATTGGTTAAACGTCTTGGCATCTCAACTAAACCATCATCAATCTCCATTAGTGGCATCGGGTCGAGGAGCACCAAGATACAGCATCGAGTCAATGTGGCGCTACAGACTCGGATCAAAAACTTTACAACGCGGCTAGAGGTATTGCCTCAGATTATATCCCCGCAGCCTTCGCAAGAAATCAAGATCGAAGAATGGCAAATACCTAAGAACATCATGTTAGCCAATCCATCATTCAATCATCCTGACAAAATTGATATATTGTTGGGGCGGAATTCTACAACCAACTGATGGCAGCACAGCAACTCAAACTGTCAGATGACCTACCCATTCTGCAAAATACAGTTCTGGGATGGATCATCGCGGGAAAAGTTGGTGGCAACTACATCTCAAATGAAATATGTGGAATCTGTACCAACGATGACATCAACTTAGATGCAGCCATTGCTCGATTATGGGAACTTGAGGATGTTGCAACTGTAAGAAAACAACATTCCGTAGCAGAAAAACAGTGCGAAGCTCATTTCGCACAACATACACTCATCAATGAAAATGGGAGATTCATGGTAAGGCTACCATTTCAGGAAAATCCGGAGGCCTTAGGGGAATCCTATGGGATGGCGCTCCAGACAAAGAATCAATATGTACAATTTATGGAGGAATATGAGAACTTGGGGCATCTGACGCAAGTGGATATTGATTCCATCAGTAAACCTAGGTACTTCATTCCTCACATTGCATTGTGAGACCCGAAAGCCGCACTACAAAATTACGTGTGGTGTTCGACGCATCAGCAAAATCGTCCACTGGCATGTCTTTGAACGACCTCATGTATACCGGACCCACTGTTCAGAGCGAGCTTTTCACCATTTTACTTCGCTTCCGTTTTCCCAGGTTCGTCTTCACCACAGATGTAGAAAAAATGTATCGACAGATCTTCATTCAACCGGACGAGCGCAAATTCCAACTTATCATCAGGCGAAAGGATTCAAGCCTACCAATAAAGCATTATCAGCTAAATACAATCACATATGGGACAAGATCTTGTCCATATTTAGCCACCAAATGTTTGCAGAGAATTGCAAAAGAAAATGCATTACAATATCCTCTTGGTGCGCAGTTTCTACAGGACAATTTTTATGTAGATGACGGAATTGGTAGGTCAGACAGCTTAACCACGACGATGGAAATCCAACAGCGACTGATACACATCTTTTTGGCATGGAGGAACAAGAAGTTGACATAGACTTTGACAATGACATCAATCAAACTATTAAAACGTTGGGGTTAACATGGATGCCTAAGATGGATCGATTCTGCGTAAATGTATGCCTAGGAAGCTGCAGTCTTGCAACTAAACGCTCAGTCAGCGCCGATCTTGCAAGGCTCTTCGATCCGTTATGGATACTAGCACCAATTGTAGTCATGGCAAAAATGTTTATTCAAGATCTCTGGCAACTGAAACTGACATGGGATGAAGCATTACCAGCCGATTTGAATGAGAGATGGACAACATTCCGAAATGATTTGCAAAAGTTGGACAACATGCAAGTTTCACGGCACGTGTTTGAAGGATACATCCCCGAAAAAATTCAAATTCATGTCCTCTCCGACACATCAGAAAAGGCATATGGTGCTGCGATTTACATTAGATCCGAGCTGGATGAAGGACGAGTACAAGTGAGGCTGCTCTGCGCAAAATCACGTGTGGCACCCTTGAAACGGCAAACTATTCCTCGGCTTGAGCTCTGTGCATCAGTACTAGGTGCTCAATTAACTACAAGGGCCAAATCAGACCTTAAGCTAGACGATGTGGCTACATACTTTTAGACTGATTCACAAACNCCCTTGAAACGGCAAACTATTCCTCGGCTTGAGCTCTGTGCATCAGTACTAGGTGCTCAATTAACTACAAGGGCCAAATCAGACCTTAAGCTAGACGATGTGGCTACATACTTTTAGACTGATTCACAAACCGTGTTGGCATGGATTAACTCATCCTCAGCATCATACCAAACATTTGTGGCAAACCGTGTAGCTGTTATTCATGAGCACACTACCGCTGAAAAATGGCGGCATATAAGCTCAAAAGATAACCCAATGAGTCAAATTATGGGGAACTTGCATTCAACAACAGTAACTTCAGCAAGACCATTCATCATCTCAGGCGTCGACTTCTGCGGGCCATTTTGGGTTCACTTCATGATAAGGGGAAAGAACCACAAAAGGCCTATGTAGCGGTATTTTGCTGTTTTGCCACAAAGGCAGTACATTTGGAATTCGTCAGCGGCTTAACAACGGATGCATTTATTGGTGCCTTAAAACGATTTATAAGCCGAAGAGGACATTGTCAAAATTAACATTGTGACAACTCAACCAATTTTGTAGGCGCGAAAAACCAGCTTTCTGAACTCACTGACGTTCTTTAAGGAAATTCATCACGAGAATCTATAGTAAAGCAGTGCAGCGGAAAGGGAATAACATTTCATTTTATTCCTCCTAGGACTCCACATTTTTTCGGTTTATGGGAAGCTGCGGTAAAATCAGCAAAGCACCTACTAATAAGAAGCACCTCGACGGCGTCCTTAACGTATGAAGAATTGGACACGGTAATCATCGAGGTGGAAGGAATCCTAAATTCCAGACCAATCAGCCCAATGTCCGACAATCCTAACGATCTAACAGCTTTAACTCCAGGCCACTTCCTCATAGGAGAACCCCTTAATGCCCAAGTTGATCCAACGTTTAGGCCACAGCAAACAAATTTATTAACAAGATGGAAACTTGTTTCTCACCTCAAACGCGAGTTTTGGAATCGGTGGTCCCGCGAATATTTATCTGACCTTCAGCTGCGACATAATTGGAAGACACTACACAACAACATCAACGTAGGTGACATGGTGATCATCAAAGAAGACAACACACCGGTACTGCAGTGGCCATTAGGAAGAATCATCAATGTATATGAAGGAAACGACGGCGTAGTGAGAGTGGCTGNAAGAACCACAAAAGGCCTATGTAGCGGTATTTTGCTGTTTTGCCACAAAGGCAGTACATTTGGAATTCGTCAGCGGCTTAACAACGGATGCATTTATTGGTGCCTTAAAACGATTTATAAGCCGAAGAGGACATTGTCAAAATTAACATTGTGACAACTCAACCAATTTTGTAGGCGCGAAAAACCAGCTTTCTGAACTCACTGACGTTCTTTAAGGAAATTCATCACGAGAATCTATAGTAAAGCAGTGCAGCGGAAAGGGAATAACATTTCATTTTATTCCTCCTAGGACTCCACATTTTTTCGGTTTATGGGAAGCTGCGGTAAAATCAGCAAAGCACCTACTAATAAGAAGCACCTCGACGGCGTCCTTAACGTATGAAGAATTGGACACGGTAATCATCGAGGTGCAAGGAATCCTAAATTCCAGACCAATCAGCCCAATGTCCGACAATCCTAACGATCTAACAGCTTTAACTCCAGGCCACTTCCTCATAGGAGAACCCCTTAATGCCCAAGTTGATCCAACGTTTAGGCCACAGCAAACAAATTTATTAACAAGATGGAAACTTGTTTCTCACCTCAAACGCGAGTTTTGGAATCGGTGGTCCCGCGAATATTTATCTGACCTTCAGCTGCGACATAATTGGAAGACACTAAACAACAACATCAACGTAGGTGACATGGTGATCATCAAAGAAGACAACACACCGGTACTGCAGTGGCCATTAGGAAGAATCATCAATGTATATGAAGGAAACGACGGCGTAGTGAGAGTGGCTGATGTGAAAACTGCTAGTGGCACTTGCAAGAGGCCTATTCATCGGCTTGCACCCTTGCCCAAGGAAACAAATAATGCCACAGAACGACATTCAGCCAACAAATTGCTTGAAGAAGACAAAATTCCATCAAGGAGGAATAATCCCTCCTTACACCAAGGACTTGCTACACTTCTTATTACCCTACTCATGTTACCATTAGCTTTAGGAGCTGAACTTCAAAATAAGCGATTTGGATCAAGGCTTGGCATTCATTTTGAAGGAATAGGCTCAACAGCCATATCAACCACCGATTGGAACCTAATAATCTACTATGACATGGAAGGATTTTTGGTAGAACTAGCAGCGCTGTCAAATGGCTCAAAGGCCCTGCGCCATTTATGTCAAGAAATCACACAAAAAGGCTCATGTCTTTCTCTGGTAGCACACCTTGAACACACTGAAAAAGAGTTACAGCTAGACTACGCAATAGTAAAATCTAATCGGCGTAAACGAGGTGCCATTGATGCAGTTGGAAATATCGCTCATTCTTTGTTTGGAGTACTGGACGCAGAATATGCAGAACAAATGTCCAAAACAATCACACACGTTAAGGAAAATTAACTACATCTGCTGCACCTGATCAGAAATCAAACATCAAGTGTGGACTCAACCATCAACATTTTGAAGCAGGATCAAAAAGCGGTCAAGAGGAAGATCGACATCATTTATCAACAAGTCAGTCAAATATTCCAGAGGATCAGCAACGAATTGTTTCGAATCTTTTCCTCGTTATCCATCCAACTTACACTTATGGCAGCCAATTTGCAAAGAATGCAATCTGCAATATTAGCCGTTCTAATAGATACTCATCACGGAAAAATAAGTCCTCTTCTGCTGACGCCTAGCCAATTGAAGGATGAAGTATACAAAATTAAACTTCACTTATCAGCACCATTAGAACTGCCTGTAAACCAAGAAGATTTACTCCAGCTATACCAACTCATGACGGTTAAGGGAGGACTTACAGAAAAGCATGTTGTATTCAGCATCACATTGCCTCTGGTAGAGCATGATCGATACGACTTAATCAATCTGCTACCAATTCCTTGGGACTATGATTGCAATAAGTCCGCGTGCTGCAGTTTTGGCAATAAACACAGCTCTGGGTCAATATTTCCCTCTGAGCATCTCCAAATTTCAATCTTGTGTGGATATTAAAAATGCAAATTATATCTGTTCTAAAAATCAAATTCGTTATAGTCACGGTTCATCTAAATGCGCATGTGAAGTAAATTTATTCAACAACAACACCCAGTCAAGTTGTCAACTGCGAAAACACCAAACGATGTTGCATGGATATCACTACAGCATAAAAATGAATGGATTTATGCCACGTCAGTTTCATCTCATGCGACAGCAGTATATGGAAAAGAAATCATTCAGGTGATTCTAAAAGGATCAAGACTGTTATCACTCCAACCAGACTGCATACTCAAACATAATTTTATATCAGTTCAAGCAGATCAGTTGATATCGACGAGTCTTTGCTCGTCCTACACTAGCCTGGGAGAAATTTCCGAAGTAGCTGCAGCAGAACATATAAAGCCTTTTCTTCAATCACGGGATGATGAGAAATACATATCACAAATACAAAACCTCACGTCCTTACAACCATCATTGGCCAATCAACGCATATTAGAACTCCCAAACAAACTTGAAGCACAAAATGCGCACCACATAACAGTTGGATACACTGCCTTGGTTACAGTTTTGTGCCTTTTGGTGTTCATGCTAGTCAAAAGAAAATTTAAAACAGCCAAACAGGAAACATTGCACGCAACTACGACTGCGACCACATCCGGTCAAAATGAAAAACCCCCACCTGCGCCTCGACATTCTCAAGGAGGTTTGGACTTTACGATAAACATTTAGGACAGAACCTGCCAAGGAACTCGAGCTGCGATCACCGGGGGGAGGATGTTATTTAATAAGAAAAGTCGACATATTAATATTACATTGGCTTTATTCAACAGGGTATTAATTTTCGCTTGCATTCGTTTATGCGTAACTCGCACTTTATGTTTTTTAGTGTATTATTATAGCCGAATAATTTGGCATGTGTCAAGTTACATATAAGACATTGTTGATTAATGCATGCAAATGAAAGTAGACGCAAATTGTGGAATAGGCTTATGTCAACAAAAACGTTGGAATAAAGCATTTGCATTAATTATGCTTACGTAAACCAAAACGTGGGAATAAAGCCTTTACAATAATTTTCTTACGACCTAAAGCTTTTATGGCCTTATTATTTAGCTACGTAAGCATTTAGTTTGTATAAAAACGTAATCATGAATTCAATAAAGACTACTTGAAAGCAATCCAGCAAACAACAGTGTTCGAACTTAGCGTAATCGCTATTATTCTGAACAATATATGACTATATGAGCAATTCCACGTTAAACCAACAGTCGATCAAAATCGATGTCTCCGATCATTCCCGTGATTTTTCCCAGATTTCTTTATCACCAGATATAGTTTGTGTTAAATGGAAAACTTGAAATAAAATTTTTTGAACAAGTTATGATCTTTTTTAAATTTCGTCATTTAATCAACGCAAAAAAAATTTTTTTTTTTTTTTTACAACCTTGCCGGATTTGGGAGTACTAAAGTTCATTTCTAGTAGTATAAATACATGCACATACCTTGAAAATGAGGGCTATTAATTGTTGTTGGATGCATTTTTGTCGCCACAACCGTGAAACTACGTTTTCTCAAAAACGAGGATTACTCCGAAGGCTCAACTTTTAAAAATCTGCAAATTTTACATAACATGTGTTCCACTAAAGTCTCTCTTTTTGCGGAGTTTAGTTTTACGCAATAGCTTAGAAATTATTCATGATTTTCAGTCTTGAAAATTGAAACTCAGCAAATTCGAACTTGCGGCATTTATCCAAGTTGTTATACATATGGAATGGAATGGAATGGAGTTGTGGGTGACCAGAAAAACCAAACACAAATTTTTCCAGGCACTCAAGCAGTATTGCCTATTGTACTTAAGGCCAAGAAACAGGATTTAGAGGAAAGCAATATGTAGGTGGGGGTAGGAACTCATTACTCCTCTGCAAACTTACCAGACTCCTTTATGAATTTTAGCAATTTGTTGAGAGAAAGAGAATGTACGTCGTCCATTCTCAGTACATCCAACCCAAAAATGTACCATCTGAGGCTGGCGAAGGCCGGACAGCGGCAGAGAAAATGTTCTGTACTATCCTCGTCCTCCAACCACGGTGTACACAGTGGATCGTCGATGATGCCTATGGTGACTATATGACATCCCCATGGATTGTAATCAGTCCTACCGAGGCTCGCAGATCACTTCTTCTTTGTCTGAGAAGAAATTTTGCTACCACCCTGTCAGGCCTTTTCAGGAAACGCTTGGTTGTTTTGCAGGTGTCAATAGTGCACCAAGGGCTCTCATTAGTTTTGCTTATGAGATCCTTGATGCACCGGAACGTTCCCGCTATGCTTGGCCCTACAATTGGCTCCGGTCCAATTGGGCGCTCCAGAGAACCGCAGTTCGCAAATTAATCAGCCAGTTCGTTACCTTGAACCCCGTGGTGTCCTGGCACCCACACAAGTTCAAGCTGATTCCATCTTGTAACGGAGTTCAGCCTCAACATACATTCCTGGACTAACTGTGAAGAGGTTCGAGCGGTTTCCAGGGCCTTTAGAGCAGCTTGGCTGTCACTGCAGATCCTGATTTTATGTCCACGCCACCTTTCGCCAGTTATCCAGTCTGCCACTTTCAGTATTGCAAAGACTTTCTATTGAAATACCGTTGTCATTGCACCCAAAGCGGTAAAGCATCTGAAGTTTCCTTCCAGTTGCCATCCAGCTCCAGTACCGTTTTAACTCTTTGAGCCGTCAGTATAGAAAGTTTTCACCGACCAAAAACAAAGCATATTGCTCTGACAACCTTCTGAACAACTCTCTGTGCCCAGAGCTCCGATCGTCGTGCCACAGACCAAAAGAGTACAGTCGACACACTCCTCTTGGATCGCTAAATCCAGAGGCGGAAAATTCAACAAAGCATTAAGAGCCGGTCCTGAAGTTGTACTCATGGTGCCCGTAATGCCTATACACACACTCCTTTGTAGCCTGTTTAGCACAGGAGCCGTGGTTTTGACCATGGTTCTGCGCCACCATACTACAGCAAAATACTTGACGATTGGCCCGACTAAAGCTATATATATCCAAAATACCACAGCCGGTCTCAGACCCTAGGTCTTGCTAAAGGTTTTTCGACACTGTCCGAAAACTTTGAGCGCTCGATTTACCTTCAGCTCGACGTGAGTTTTCCATGTCAGCTTCGTAACTAGAGTTACCCCTAGATATTTCACATCCATGGAAAGGCTTAAGTTTACGCCTCTAAGCACTAAAAGGTTGAGACCTTCCAATTTTCTTTTCCGCGTAAACAGGACTAGGGTTGTCTTGCTGGGATTGACAGCAAGAACCTGATGATGGTTTCGTTCACACCATGTCTTCTGGCGGCAGGGGACATTGAGTCAAAAGTAGCATTGTCAAACGCCCCCTCAATATCAGCGAAGACTCCCATTTCGTACTCACCTGCTTCCAGCATAACCTCGATCTTTGTTACAAGGTCATATAGGGCTGATTCAAAGGATTTTCCGCTTTGGTATGCATGTTGATGAATACTTAAGGGACTATTCACCAAAACCCTTGATCTAATGTACTTCTCGACCGCGCGCTCCAGACTTTTCAGCATGAAGGATGTCAGGCTAATTGGTCAGAAGCTTTTTGCCTGCGCATAGTTATCCTTTCCTGGTTTGGGAATGAAGACTACCCTGACTCCAAAGAGTCGGAACGTGGCCAAATGCCAGACAGGCCCTAAAAACCCTTATTAGGGCCCCTAAAAGCCTGTCTCTCCCACACTTTAGCATTTTCGGATACACACCATCTGGTCCCGGTGACTTAAAGTCGATAAAAGAGGCCAAGGAAAACCTCACTGACTCCTCAGTCACCATCCGTGATGCTATGTATCAGTTTAGTCTGGTGGCTCTTCCCGACGCGCTATCCTAAACCATATCTCTGCCTGCGTCAGGAATTATCCTGCTACCCGGAAAGTGAGTTTCCAGGAGAGTTTTGTATGTCTGTAGCAGCGTCGTTGTATAAGTTCCATCACATTTTCTAAGAGAATCAAGCCTAACCGTCAGGTCCTGTTAAAGTACCTTACACAGCCTGGCAGAGTCTCTCATCTTGTTGTCGATATCACTGCAGAAGTCTTTATAAGAGCTTAATTTTGACTTGCGAATATGCCTCGTATATTCGATATGATGTTCGGACCAGTCCTCCCCTTTTCGGGTTTTTAAAGCCCTATTCAGAAGTGTCCTAGACCTTTTTCAAAGTTTAGTGAATTCAGCGTTCCACCATGGGACCGCTTTTCCTTGCCTTCTTCTTCTTAGCAGACATACTTCCTCAAAACAACCAATCAAAGTAGTCGTTACCTCGCGGGTCGCCTCTTCAATTGATTTAATGTTTTTGAGTTTATGGAGATTTGGTATTCTCGTTTTAAGGAGCAACCCAAACTTTTTCCAGTCCGCCTTTCGAGGATTCTGACCTTTTGGCACTTTGCAAGTGTCAGTTCTTAGCCGAAACTCGATGAATCGATGATCTGATTGAGATTTGTCATCTAAGACCAACCATCCTTTGATACGATCCACCATAACAACATTGGTTAAGGTTATATCTATCACTTCTTGTTTTCTGCTGGTGACAAAAGTAGGTTTGTTACCCACATTCTGTATTACCAATTCAGAGGACAGAATATAGTCTAATAGCTTGTTCCCACGGAAGTTGCATTTCGTGCTACCCCATATAGTGTTTTGTAAGTTCGCGTCACAACCCACTATTAGGCTCATACCATTTGATTCGGCGTACTGCACGATGTCCATAATCTCCCTCGAAGGAGGGGGGACTATAGAATCGTACGGCAGGTAAGCGGAGATTACGATGACCTCGGTGCGTTTCCCGTCCGTACAGTACCCAATTTTTATCGCAACGACATCTTGGGAGCAGAACTCTGATGCATGCGCGAGTTATATATTTCAGTGGCTGCACTGAATACTGGGCAGGAACATTCGCCTTTAAAGGATATACAAAATGAAACAAGGACTTTCTGTACACTTGCTTATTACAAAGTAATATAATTTTATTTCAAGAAACTTTTAATAAGTAGTCTTGAACGCAAAACGCTCAGGCAACAACTGACTTTTGGTTCACTAATTCTAAAAGTCGTTACTCCCAATTCTTAATTATTGGTATATGGTAAATAACCCATACACTCCTACTTTCTTTGTATGTATGTATATATTACAATATATTCATATGTATCAATATTCATAACTCAGCATTATTCTTATTTCCAATCTGTAATTATTCATATCCATTTGCTTCCAATACTTGCCATGCCATAGCATTGCAGTTGTTTTCTTAGCCACGGCGGCTTTAGTTTCGTTAAGTTATTGTTTTGATAGCCACGGCGGTTTTAGTTTCATTCGCCTACAGTTAGATGGGCATTCGTACATACATATATGCTTTGCATATAACGGGTGATTTTTTTGAGGTTAGGATTTTCATGCATTAGTATTTGACAGATCACGTGGGATTTCAGACATGGTGTCAAAGAGAAAGATGAAGTCTATTCATGATGAAATGTCAAAGCATACTGAG
>NW_016160796.1:1701-16263 GCF_001687245.7 Rhagoletis zephyria | reverse complement strand
TGGCAATTCTTAAAAAAGTAGCCTATTTTCCAGTCTAGGTCATAAGCTATCTGTGTGCAAACTTTCATGCAAATCAGTTCAGTCATTTACACGTATTAATTTAATTAAACTTTCCTAATACGTGATAACTCTTAAAATAGTAGCCTATAGGTCATAAGCTATCTCTGTGCGAAATGTCATGCAAATCTGTTCAGTCGTTTCCGCGTATTAATTTAATTAAAACTTTTTTAACAGGTGGCAACTCTTCCAAAAAAATTAGCCTATTTTCCACTGTAGGTCATAAGCTATCTGTGTGAAAACTTCCACGCAAATCAGTTCACTCATTTCCGCGTATTAATTAAATTAAACATTTCTAACAGGTGGCAACTCTTAAAAAAGTAGCCTACTTCCTAACCTAGGTCATAAGCTATCTGTGTGCAAAATTTCATGCAAATCCGTTCGGTCGTTTCCGCGTATTAATGTAATTAAACTTTTTTAACAGGTGGCAACTCTTCCAAACAATTAGCCTATTTTCCACTGAAGCTATCTGCTTGCAAAATTTCATGCAAATCCATTCAGTCGCTTCCGCGTATTAGTTTAATGAAACATTTTTAACAGGTGGCAACTCTTAAGAAAAGTAGCCTATTTTCCAATCTAGGTTATAAGGTATCTGTGTGCAAATTTTCATGCAAATCCATTCAGTCTTTCCCGCATATTAAATAAATGAAACTTTTTTAACAGGTGGCAACTCTTAAAAAATTAGCCTATTAACCAACCTGGCCCATAAGCTATCTGCGTACAAAATTTCATGCAAATCCGTGTAGTCGATTCCGCGTGATGATTTAGCAAACATCCAAACATACAAACTTTCACATTTATAATATTTATAAGATGTATGTTTAAGACCATGAGTAGAAGTACTTATGGTTGCAACAATGTATAAATCTCTTTTTAATGATTTTATTTTCTTTATAACCTTGGAATGCTGGTGTCGGTTACAATTTTTACTAAGCAAGCATATTTCGTTAGCATTCTTAAAATATGCTTGCTTTATTTTTTAAGTTCATTTCCTGTTTAGGTGGAGTATCATCTACCGTAACTCCCCCACGGTTGCAGTTAGAACTCTCCTGAGTTCTTTTATTTATTATTATGATTTTAATATTTTTCTTTTTCAAATATATAATTAATGTAACGACCAATATAACAAAACATATAATTATTATTACATTTATACCATATGACACATTTTTATGGTATGTTAGTTCTTCAATTTTCGTAATATTTTTTACATCTTTTGTATTTATTTGGTTAAATTTGAGTTCATTTTCGTACCTCTCATTCAATATTCGAGCTGGATAATAAAATTTTTCAGTAAATTCAATTTTTTTGTTTTCAAAGGTTTTGCTGTTTATTTGTATTTTACAATTTGCGTAATGAGTCAAATAATTTTTATTTACTATTAATTCTCTATTGTCACAATTTTGGTTAAGCTTTTCTTTATATGCGTTTGTAACTAACAAAGTATCATCTTCTAAAATATTCAATTTTGTTTTGTTGTTAAATTTAAATGTACAATCATTTTTGAATATACAGTTTTGACTTCTTTTTAAATCTTTTAATGCTGTATCTTTTTCATATTGGAAATTTTCTTCTTTTATTGTAATAATTAATTCTTTTTCGGTTTCAATTTCTAAATTTTCTGTATTTGGCAATGGTACTATCAACTTTAAATCTGTTAGTATGTAAGTGCTTGGGATTTTGATGGCAATAACAATTGGTTGATTTTTGTATGCCAATACCCCTATTTTTGATAATTTTAGTTTGTAAAAATCTATTTTAAAGTATTCAATTTCCTCTTTTGTTAAAATTCCAGGATGAATTAAATTATATTTGGCTGCGGCTATATTATTTTGAATGTCAACAATTTTATCTTTAACATTTCTAATTTTGTTCATCATGTCGTTATAACGCAATTGATTTAAAATTTCTGTATTTTGCTGACTCATATCTTAAAAAGTTTACTAATTTTTTCTCTATCTTCTATTATGGTACTTTTAATTAAATGTATGCTGTCATTAAAGTGTGTATTTATCGAAACCTGCTGATTAAGATTTTTTATTATATTGTGATTGTTTTTCTGTTGGACTTCTAAATAACCTAGGATTTCCTGCCTGTCATTATCGTCCATTAATCCAAATAACCAGTTATATGTAGTTCCTATAACATTTATTAAACCTCTTTTGTATCTATTTGTCTTTTCTGGCTGAATTGTTCTTATTTTTGATTCTAATATCTCTACTTCATTTAGAAGAAATTCTTTTCTTCTTATTGTGCTTTTTTCAATATCATCTTTTAACTGATGTACTACTTCTAATATTTCTGACGGTTCAATAATATGTAATATTGTTGTAGTTTTATTAACCACTTCCACTTGCCCTATGTGAACCATCGTATACCCTGCTTCGTCCAGTATTGGTGTCACTTGAAGATGTCCCTGTACAAGCCGTGTAACCGACTTCATCCGGGCTACCACAATCATTATTATTATAAACCACATTATCTGAAATATGGTGACAATAAATATATATATATATTTTAGTGAAGGATAATATAAGGAGCGACATTTACACCACTTTTAAACAGACAGAAAAAAAAATAAAAATTTCTGCTGCCTTAAAAGTGTGTAAACGGCTTTACGAAAAGGAAAGCTAAGTGGAACATTTATATTCCGCTCATAGTACATATATGGAAACCAAACGTGAAAAGTGAACCGGTTCGTGGAAAATTAAACTCATGATAAGGCTGATTTTATATAAGCCATAACAAAGCGAAAATGTTGGGAAAATAAATTGAATATAACTATTTATTTGAATAAGGATTAATAAGTCAATTAGCGTTTACTGTCTACAGTAAAACCACTTATTATTAATTAGATGGAGAAATATCTCACATCGAATATAAAGAGAAGAGACAAGGATTATAAAATTTCTTGTACAGAAAACAACAAATTTTGTATCAAACAAAAACTGATAAACCATTTTACTATACACAAAGATTTAGAAATCATACGGCTAAACCTCGTATATAGAGTACTAAAATAAAAATAAATTGATGAAGCGGTTTTCGACATACGAAGACATTGAGTTCAAAATGTTTGCGTTTACAACTATACAACAACCATTCAAGGGGGGTAATATTTTAAACAAAGTAGTATATTTTATACACCAATAAATATGTAATCATTTTTTTAATCATTTTTTATATATTTTATTTTTTTATTTTTTTTTTAAGTATCTCCATTATGAGCTGTGATACTAAACCTATCATCATCGTCATTATCATTATTATTCAAACTGGGTATTTCTGCAAATTTGTGTGGTCTTTTTATATAAGCAATATGAACATTCTGTAGAGGATTAATTCGGAAATATGGTTGATCCTTGTGCCTTACTCTTCTGTAGTTTTTAATGGATCCGGTTTGTCTATTTTCTGTGTATTCTTCTCTATTTTTGTTATGCTTGGCTATTGCTTTTTCTTTTGCTGTTTTAATTCTATCTTGTAATATGGATGGACAAATGTTTTCCTTAGCGAACCTTGGAGAAGATTTGATGGTTGAATGATGCCGATCATTATAGTTAGCTATAACAATTTGCATTCTCATTTCTGTTGAGAGACTTGGATCTTCAATTCCTGTTAGTTTCTCTAAAAGGGTTGAGTGAAGCCTCTCAATATCTGCATTACCTGTGTGGTTATTAGGTTTGGTAAGGTGGATCTCGACATTCTCGTCATTTAAATATTTTACTAACTGTTCCGCTCTAAATTCATTATCCATTATTATTCTTTTCGGTTTTTCGAATTTTGCAAAATGTTCCATTATTATAGCTTTCTTTGCTCTCCAATTTCGATCAGTAATTGTATATGCTGCGGCGAACTTCGTTACCTTATCAATTGTTATAACAAATGAATGTCTGTTAAAATGAAATATATCATTATGGATTACTTCATTTTTATTAGTGGGCGTCTCAGTTAGGTTAAATTTGGGTTTAATCGGATTACGATCGCATTTTATCTGTTGGCATTTTTGACAATTGTTTATTATTAATTGTATGTGCTCTCTTAATTTCGGATAGTATATTTTATCCTTCAAAGAATTATATGTTTCATTTATGCCACTGTGCATAGATTCATTATTATGATAAAGCGAAATTTGCTTGTGGAGTTCTTCTTTTACCAATATTTCCGATGCCCTTTTTGTGCATTTTATAAACACGATTTTGTTATCGCAATTAAATAAGGATATTAACATGATTTGAATTTTGTTGTAGTCTGATTCAGAAACTTCTGAATAAATTCCCACTTTTCCGTTATATATATAGCGTTTGAAAGTACTTTTAATTGAATTTTCCTCATCCATCGGATTTATTTCCAATATTTTTCGCTTATGGATTGTTCTCATTTCTTCTCTTGGACTGCAAGTCAGTATTATTTGAATTTTGTATTTATTCACAATATCTTCTTTTATTGCGAAGTGTTCCGCTAACTCTTCGTCTGCAGAATGGATTGTATCTGACATTTCCAAATTTGACTCATTGTCATTATTTTGATTTATCTTAGGCGAGTTTTCTATTCTACTCAAAAAATCTGCCACAACGTTATCTTTACCGTTAAGGTACTCGATTTCATAATTATATTCTTGAAGTTTTAAAAGCCACCTCTGATGGCGTTGGGAAAATTCTCTCCCTTTGTATTTATTCTTTAAATATTTAATTGGGCAATGATCAGTAATAATTTTAAGTTTTGTACCATAAATATATGGCCTGAAATAATTTATTGAATATATAATTGCCAAAAATTCTTTGTCTGTTGTAGCGTATTTTTGTTCATGATTATTTAGTGTTCTGGAAATATAGCACACTGGCTGACCTTGTTGCGAAAGAACAGCCCCTATCGCATAATCACTTGCGTCAGTTGTAATAGTGAATTCCTTATCGTACTCTGGGAATTTCAAAATGGGATGTGACGAGATTAATGTCTTCAAATTCTCGAAACTTGCTATATATTGCGGATCTTTCGGATTTATTTTGTTTCCTTTTTTCAAATATTTTATCATCGGATATGCTATTTTAGAATAATCTTTAATGAATTTTCTATAATAGCCTGTTGCTCCTAAAAATCCTTTAAGTTGTCTTTCCGTTTTCGGAATCGGTAGCTCTTGTATAGCTAAAATTGTATCAGTATTAGGTTTGATTCCCTCTTTTGCTAAAGTGTGCCCTAAGAATTGCGTTCCTTTTTTCAGAAAACTGCACTTGTCCGCCTGAATTTTTAGATTATGATTCGCTAAAATTGAAAAAATGTTTTCCAGCGATTTAATATGTTCCTCTAAAGAGGTGGAGAATACTAAAATATCATCGAGATACACAACACATATTTTGTTAATGTACTCTCTTAAAATGTCATTCATCATTCTCTGAAAAGTGGCTGGGGCATTTTTAAGCCCAAAAGGCATACGGACGTACTCATACAGTCCTGCCGGAGTAACAAATGCTGTCTTTTCGATGTCCCTTTCTGCCATCAATATTTGGTGATATCCTTTGACCAAGTCAATGGTGCTAAAGTACTGTGCTTTGCCCAGCTTGTCAAGAATTCCATCAATGTTTGGTAGAGGGTACTTATCATCAACAGTCAGTTGATTTAGTCTCCTATAGTCAACCACTAATCTATATTTTTGAATACCTGATTCATCCATTTTCTTAGGTACAATTAAAATCGGAGAACTGTACCTACTTCTACTTTTCCGTATTACTCCCTGTTTTTCCAATTCAATAATTTGTTTTCTTACTTCCTCCTCATGTTTAGGAGGTAATCTGTAAATTCTGGAATTAATCTGTTGGTCCGTTGTGGTTTTAATCTCATGTACCACCGACCTTGTATTTGTTAACGTATCTCCTTCTTTGTAAAATAATTTTTTAAATTTCTTCAATAACATTTCAATTTTGCTTTTTTCATCTGATTTGAGATGATTTAGTGCGATACTCTTCACTTCACTTACATCCAATGAATAAACTTGCTCCTGCATCGTTTTCAAATGGAACGGAAGGTTTGCACCGTTCTTCAAAATAATTTGCATATTTTCAATATCAATAATTTTAAAATTTTTGAAAATGAAATCATTTCCCAATAATAAATCATAGGGCTTATCGAAATCCATTAAAAGCCACCTTATTTTAGCGTTTGGTGGATAATTAAATTCCGAAGGACAATCGCTTTTTACCTTGATATTCGGCTTTTCAATATTGCCATTTATTGTACTAATAAGAGTACTTTCATGTTCCACGACTGGTAACTTATATTTTTCAAAACTTCACTTTTTCATGATACTAATAGTAGAACCAGGATCTACTAGAGTAAGCCACTTTCTTGGAAGAACTGTTAGTACAATTATAATTTTTCTGTCATGGTTTTCCGAGGCTAGTTTGTAAAAAAATCGTTAGTTTCGTTTGTCTCCTCATTTTGACCATTTCGACTTATTGTGTCTACCTCCATTGGTTCGGGCCTATTTGACCTTCTCGTCTGCTGAGTTCTATTTGACTCATTATTTCCTGAACTGTTGCGTATTTGTTGTGCCGAAGAATAATTCGAAGATCTATTCTGTTCCGAATTATTCGAATTTCGATTCTGGCTTAAATTGTTCGAATACCGATTTTGTGCGGTATTATTTGAATATCGGGTTTGTCCCGAGTTATTCGAATATCTATTTTGTAAGAAATTATTCGAAAATCGATTTTGTTGCGAGTTGTTCGTATATCGATTTTGTTGCGAGTTGTTCGAATATCGATTTTGTTGCGAGTTATTCGAATTACGTATATTACTATTGGAACTGTTTTGGCCACGATGACCATTTTGGTTCAGTGGGCGATAATTGTTTTGCCCCGACTGTCTGAAATTTGTTGTGAAATTTTGTTTGCTAATTAAAAACATTGGATTTAGATTACCGTCATCTAATCCAATAAAATTGTACATATTTGTACTCATTTCTGTCCAATTTGTGATATTTCTGATAGAAAAGGCAAACGTTCCCGCCGCTAATTGTTTAATTCTTTGAATAAGCATTCCTGTAAAAATTTCCTTCATAACGTCCCCATTGTCATTTAGGGCACTAAATTCTGTAATTCCGTCTATAATTTGTTTCGACTTTCTGCAGAGTTCGCTAATATTTACTACTCTGAGATTATTTATTTCACTTGTAAGGGTCATTTGGTCTTTTGAAGGCCTGAAATGTTGTTTTAATTTGGTCTTACATAAATCCCAGCTTTCTGGTGGATTTAGCGCCAAAAAATTTTTTGCTGAACCGATAATCTTTAAATCATAAATGACACGAAAAACTGCATCTTCCTGACCTATACAGTCCCTTAAAACTCTGTCTATTGCCTCAATAAATGAAGGTAATTTCGCAACATTACCCTCAAACGGCTTTAAATACTTCAAATCCTTTTCTATTCTCTGTCTTACTGTTGTTCTTTGTTGAGCTGCATTTTGTTGCAAAAGTTGAGTAATTGCTACTAAGCAATTCTCTATATTTTGAGCCATTTTTACTTTTTTTTTTTATGTAATCTCTGTAGGATAACAAAAAGAAACGAAAACACTTCACCAGTTGTATTTATACCAACGCGAAAAAAAAATTTTTTAAACAGATTTAAAATTGTAGCCAATCTACCCTTTTTCGTTTAAAAATACATAAATTTTTCAAAATTTTAGTTAGTCTGTATTCAATTGTGTATCAAATATTTTATCATCACAATTTTTATAATTTCCTTTTTTCAGGATCTTAACGGATCACATAAAAAAAATTCAAATGTATTTATAAAAAAATTCACTGTATTTGAGCAATATCACATAAAAAATATACATACAAATATAAAAAAATTTTAATTTTTTATATTTTTTATCAAGTTAATAATCTCTGGAGGGTCCCACTTAGCGGTGGTGAATCGCAGAGTTATTTTTGTTTTATAAATCCAGAGGGTCCCCCTTTCGGTGGTGAATCGCGGATTTTCTTGTTTTTAATATTATAGGCTGTACAAGCCACTTTCTTTGACAATTTATTTAAAGTTTTATAACAAATTTTGTGTTAATATTCTCTGGAGGGTCCCCCTTTCGGTGGTGAATCGCAGAGATATTTTTTATTTTATAAATCCGGAGGGTCCCACTTTCGGTGGTGAATCGCGGATTTTTGGTATTTTCTTTTAAATTTTATAGGCTGTACAAGCCCTTTTATTTTTATAATGTCCACATAAAAAAAAAACAATAATACCATACGTCTGTTTCTGCTCCTGTCATCCTGGCCGATAAAATACAAGTTTGTTGTTGTTTGTTGTTATTTGTTGTTGTTTGTTGTTGTTTGTTGTTCGTTGAGTTGTTGCCTTATTCCTTGACCGTAAAAAAAACAATTTTATCTTTTATTATAAAATTTTTAAGTTCACTCCGCGACTGCGCCAGTTATATATTTCAGTGGCTGCACTGAATACTGGGCAGGAGCATTCGCCTTTAAAGGATATACAAAATGAAACAAGGACTTTCTGTACACTTGCTTACTACAAAGTAATATAATTTTATTTCAAGAAACTTTTAATAAGTAGTCTTGAACGCAAAACGGTCAGGCAACAACTGCCTTTTGGTTCACTAATTCTAAAAGTCATTACTCTCAATTCTTAATTATTGGTATATGGTACATAACCCATACACTCCTACTTTCTTTGTATGTATGTATATATTACAATATATTCATATGTATCAATACTCCTAACTCAGCATTATTCTTATTTCCAATCTAATTATTCATATGCATTTGCTTTCAATACTTGCCATGCCATAGCATTGCAGTTGTTTTCTTAGCCACGGCGGCTTAGTTTCGTTAAGTTATTGTTTTGATAGCCACGGCGGCTTTAGTTTCATTCGCCTACAGTTAGATGGGCATTCGTACATACATATATGCTTTGCATATATGTAGATATGTATATTTAATTTTAATACCATAACCCAGCAAACATTTGGAGTCATAAATGAGTCTTTAAGGAGTCCAATTTCGGAGCCTTTGTGCTCATTATGAGCTCATTTAAGAGTCCGAAATGAGGGTGTTTCCCTTCCTGCGAAGGTCGTCCTATATGAGCTTAAATTCATACATCAAATGAGCCTCAATATGAGTCATATTGGACTATTATTGGCCTCATATACGGCTCATTTTGAACTCTTTTTGAAGCTCTTAAATGACTCTTATTGGCCTCATAAATGCCTACTTTCGGAGCTCCTTGTATGCTGTTCTGTGACTCTTATTGGCTTTATTCTTCAACTCTCTTAATGAACTTACTTTAGAGCCATGTTAGCAAGGAATTCATTTCAAATACTGTTGCATATTTATGTACAAACCTCTGCGCATACATATATACATATGTTCATATATTGCAGCATTCATGTAATAGCAGTTGCTGCAGCTAAATTTTGTTTATTTTTCCTTCCTAATTATTTTTCATATCTGTATAAACAAGTTTAGACATAAATTTCTAGTCGTTATTGTTTTTATACTGGCACAAAGTGCTGGCTCATAACTTGGATCATATATGACTCCTAAAAGATTCATATAAGAGTAAAAAAATGTTTGTTTTTGAAACTCATATTTCTTACTTACCTAGGACTCCTTTCCGACTCATATATTCTGAGCGCTCAGAATATGTTTGCGGGGAAGTATAAGTACTTATGGTTGCAACAATGTTGCATATATGTAAATATGTATGTTTAAGACCATGAGTAGAAGTACTTATTGTTGCAACAATGTATGAATCTCTTTTTAATGATTTGATTTTCTTTATAACCTTGGAATGCTGAGTTCGGTTACAATTTTTATTAAGCAAGCATATTTCGTTAGCATTCTTAAAATATGCTTGCTTTATTTTTTAAGTTAATTTCCTGTTTAGGTGAAGTATCATCTACCGTAACTCGCGCGGCCTTTCTGTCCCTCTAAATTGAAGGACGTTACCCCAGGAAATCCCTCCAAATCCACAGATACGCCCGCGGAATACCCATGGTTCCTGAATTAGGATTATTTGGGGATTTGTACGCATTGTTTCGCATGCCTACTTCATAATAAGACTGTTAAAATATGAGTAAATTTAGCTGCCATATGTGCATAAATATATACATACACATGTATAAGAGAGAATCACTGAATTAATAGAGTGTGTGTTGTGTGGCTGGCTGTTCGGGCAGAGGTAAGTGGCAGGTTGGCATGCTTGTTGGCCCAGGCTAGCTCGACGGCCAAATGGGGGGGTTGTTTGCCACTTCTCTACCTTCAGCTACTAGTTCATCATGCGAAACTCCCTTTACCTCACCTAGTCCGTCAGTCAATCGTTTGTCAACTGTTAAATCGTCATGTCACCTGTAATATACCCACGTCCCCTCCGTGTTGCGCCTAAGCAGCACCAAAACCAGCCTAAAAATTCCTAGCATTCCATCTTAAATAATAATGCTATGTTCAACTGAATTTCATTGTAATACAAATTCATTTATTAAATTAAATCAAAACAAAACCTAACACATAAAATTCCTCTTATACTATTTCTTTACTTCTACTACTAACTGAATCCAAATTTTATGATTATTATTATTATAGGTATATATGTATATATTTTTTTTCTTCCTTTTTTTCTTTGCCTGATTATCTACTTCTATTAACAATATCTTACTTATTCCCTTACTCACAAATATCTATCTTTCTTTTGTATTTCTTGTATTTTTTCCGCGCTTTCCACTGTAATTCTTTAAAGTTTTTTATTTTGTAATCGTTTTTTTGTATTCAATTATTAAAATCTCAAAATTATGCGTATACATATGCACATATATGCTTAACAAGCGCAAACATGTATTCATGTGCCTTTGTTACCTCACATAAATATATGTATATATGTATATATGTATATGCACATTTTATATTACTTTTTTTTTCTAATGCTACTGAGTATGTATGTACATATATATGCAAGTGTTGGGGGGGAAAAACAAAGCATTCATATGTACATATAACTACTGGAAAGGAGAGTAACCAAACAAACAGAAACAGGTGGTATAGTGGATCACTATTAGTGGGTACGTATGCCACCTGTTTTGCTCTCCGTTTCAGTTCGGCCCTTTAATCCGTCACGAAAACAAACTAAGTGTCGTTTGAACGTATGTATGTATGTATACCGGTGCGTGTGACAAAAAAATAAAAATAAAATACAAAAGAAATTAATAAACCAAAAAAAAAATTATATCTATAACTTATCGTTATTAACAACAAGAATTGTGCGTGAAAAGCAAAATAAGTGATCGGATTAATGTTACTAATAATAGGAAACTGCAGTTATTTGGCAAATAAGAACTAAGGTGTAACGCGAGTACAGAGTAAAAAAAAGAGCGTGATGAATTTGAGCTGAATGTCAAAACTCAAAAATAAACGCAATGTAAATAATGTGGTGAAAATAAAGCTAAGCTTAGAACAACTAAATTCGAAGAAAAAGGTGATGAAATAGCAAACTAACAAAATTAAAAAAAAATAAAAATGGTAATTGGCAAAATGCGATACGAAAATAACACAGGTCTGCAAAAAAATGGGTTCGGAATGTTCTATAAAAGTGTAGTGTCATATCCGAAGTAATTTTTTGCGTAGAATCCGAATCCAGGGTTTAAATTGCTCTATCACGTCAGGACTTTGAGATATCCTAACCTAAAAGTGCAAAAAACGCTGTTTTTGCCCATTTTTGAGGTTATGTAGCTACGAAGATTTTGCTCTTCATAAAAAAGTAGACGTGGTATTTTAAAGTATAAGTCTTCCTCTTTTAAATGCCGGAAATTTCAAAATGCGATATCTCAGTGAAAAATAAAGATATTTAAGCAAACTCAACGGCATTTAAAAGAGGAAGACTTATACTTTAAAATACCACGTTTACTTTTTTATGAAGAGCAAAATCTGCGTAGCTACATAACCTCAAAAATTGGCAAAAACAGCGTTTTTGTACTTTTAGGTTAGGATATCTCAAAATCCTGACGTGATAGAGCAATTTAAACCCCGGATTCGGATTCTACGCAAAAAATTACTTCGAAAATGACCCTACACTTTCCTAGAACAAAACGTTGTTGATCTGTGTAACCAAAGACGTGCAAAAATAATAATTCTATAAATTAATAAACTAAAATAAACCAGGTGTGCTGCTGGAACGCTGTTTATTAGTGATGATGGCGTTTTTTTTACTGCTTCTACTGTTATCACCAGGGCGAATTTAACCGTATGAGGTGGTTCGAAAAGGGTTGCTTCTTTGATTTAGAATATGCATGCATAGATATACACATGTTCATGCATATATCCACATATATGTATGTATATATATATATATATATTGTCGAGGACATGAGCGCCAATTTGATCGAGTTTGATTAGGCTTAATATTTTTGTTCCCATTTTCATATTACGCGTGCGGCCGGCAACCTTATCATTTATACTATTGTGAATTAATTTTGGAAATGTTAAATTGGATTGTTTTTGTTGTAAGCGGTGTCATGGGGTGACCTGTGTCCGCAATTAAGAAAGTTTTAGGCACTTCTTTTTCAACTACCGCCGCGGCCGCATCGCACTCGTTGTAATTATCAAGCCACTCGGGCTATAAACTTGAAGTCACTCTACCAATTATCGTTATTTAACTTTTCTTGAATAAAGTCTGTTAATTATTTGAATTATATATATTAAAATCCAATCGGTTTTAATTATTGTGGACTCTGTCACTCGGCGCACCCTGTGCTAGTATTTCTTACTCCCTTAATTAGCAACATGGTCCTTTGTCGCTAAAGGGCAACCCGCGACCGAACAAAAGTACATGAGTACGTACAAAGCGAATTCTGTCGAAGTCAGTCGAAAGAGAACTTAAAAACGGCCGGTAGTTACGCGCAAAATAGCAAGCGGTAGTGAAAAAAAATAACAAATAGAAATAAATAGCGGAAACACTAATGAAATTGCAAAAAAAAACTCTAATTTGAACGCATATACAGTGAAATAAACAAAAAGTTAAGAAAATTAACAAATTAGAGTGGAAATTAAAATATACTGTGAAACAAAAATAAAAGCCCACTCTGGTATAGCGGCACCTCAACGCGAGCATTAGGGTGGTTGGTCATACAAAATTTAAAATTAAAAGCACTGTGGAAAAGGAAAAGTGGGTGAATTGACAAAAAAACGTGGAAATAGCTGAAAAAAGGGTAATAAGCGAAATATTACCGGAAAAGAAAAGAAAACTCAGTAGAATTACCTGAAAAGAAAATTNTACATATATTACGTATGTAAATTTGTTAGCGGTTCCCCAGTACGGTAAATTGAAGTCGCTGAACTTCTAATTTACCGTAACTAAAGTCATATCTCCTCAAGAATACATATATCCCGACATATATGTACATAAATAAAAGTATATAATCCCGCGCAATATCACATTTCCCCTTCTCAAAACGGAAAAAACCGCCATAAAATATACATACGTAATACAATTTACATACATATTTACCCAATCTCAGTTTTCACTGCCCCCTCATATTCACATAAGTCCCGAAATTTCTACATAGTATGTACATATATATGTGAGTTCTAGCGGTGCGCGCGAAACAAATATTTACTCATCCAGATATATACAATAGCTCATTTGTCTCGTACGGTACACGTACTTACATATGTACTTGTATATACGAACGTAGATAAATTCACAAAGTCACGCACGTATATTAAAAAAGTACAGTGAAACCTCTCCTAACGGACACCTCTATTAGACGGACACCTCCCTTGGGCGGACATTTTTTCCTATACCAAGTTTTAAGTATAAATTTCGGAACAAATTACTCTCTCTTAAGCGGACACTCTCTTGGCCGGACGCGGACAGTTATTTTGCATAAAATTGACACAAAAACTCTATTGAGCGGACGCGAACCTCTTATCAACGGACATTAAGATTTCTTTTCATAACAAATCAAAAAAACCGTCCGTTGAGCGGACGCGAACTCCTCATAGGCGGACTACTAAATGGAAAAAGGGGACTTCCCGCACAAAATGTGATTGTTATGCACACAGTGCGCAGTCGTTTAGGTTCGTTATTTGAATTGTCAGAAACCCTTGGAGACTGATAAAAACATGAAAACTATTGATGAAAAAGGTACTGACACTGAAAAATATTACAAATAAAACTTACGTGAAGCGACAATTTCCCAGTTTTTTATGTAATGAAGCTATGATTTTATGTAGTTTATGGACTAAAAGGTAATATTTATTTTTATTTTGTTATTACTTAATATGTACTTACGCACATAAATGAAATGTGCACTTTTGAAAAAATACATGCACATTTTTGTTTGAACGATGTAATATCAATATCTTTTATTCAAATAAGAAATAGTGACTATTCTATTAATTAAAACATTAAAAAGTTTTAAATAGGCTTCCCCTCCATTAAGCGGACACCTCTCTTGGGCGGACAAAAAATGACTGACGGTGAGTGTCCGCCCAAGGGAGGTTTCACTGTA
>NW_016160796.1:195-1094 GCF_001687245.7 Rhagoletis zephyria | reverse complement strand
CGGCAAGATCGTCAGAGCACAAGCCAAGGCACGATGACTTTCATGACCGAAGTATACAATAGAGTTGCCTACAATGTCGAGGTAAATAATTGCGAAAATATATTAGAATGGGTCTTAGACAGTGGATGCTTTGACCATATTATTAATGACGACAAATATTTTGTAAAGTTGAATAAATTAGAAAATCCGATTAAGGTAAAAGTTGGTGATGGTCGCACATTAAAAGCTACTAGTGTTGGAGATATAAAAGCTAAATTTGTAACGAATTTTAATGAAACGGAAATTGAATTAAAAGATGTATTGTTTGTTAAAGAAATGGATAGGAATTTAATGAGCTTTGGTAAAATTGCGAATAAAGCAAGAATTGTTTCAATGGGAAATACCTCAAAAATTTTCACTAGAGAAAATGATTTAATAGCTGTTGCTATTAAGGAAAATAATTTGTATAAAATAAATACTGTCTTAGAAAATAACCAGAATTATGTAACCGAAAACGTAAATATTGCTATGACTTTGAAAGAAAGATATCATAGAATGTTGGGACATGTGAATTTCAAGTATTTAAATATTTTGAGTCAAAAAAACTTACTCGACGGTTTACCAAGAAACTTAGAGAGCGAATATTTGAAGTGCGGTACATGCGTACAAAATAAAATGACGAATACGAGTTTTGAGAATAACAGCCACAGAGCTAGGGACATAGGAGAAATTATTCACGCAGATGTTAACGGGCCACATCAGGCAATAGGCTATCAGGGTGAAAGATATTTTCTCATCTTAATTGATGATTACAGTAAAGCCGGAAAAGTTTATACAATCAAAGGAAAAGATGAAGTTTATGATTGTATTATTACATATGTGAATCAATTAGAAAATTTAACTGGAAAAAAAGTAAAAAA
>NW_016160796.1:0-161 GCF_001687245.7 Rhagoletis zephyria | reverse complement strand
ATTTCACTAGCTTACATCTAATCTTGCCGAGTCATTTGTTGTTATCATTGTTGTTGTTATTCCTTTGTAGTTAACTGAGATCGTTTCTATTTTTGCAAATTTCTTTTTGTATTGTAGTATTTCTTGTCACAGCTGTTTGCGCTGCGTTTATTAAGTGTCAC